>NC_134491.1:8528033-8577897 GCF_040206685.1 Ascaphus truei
TATATCGTTGCAGTTATGAGAAAATCAAATAATAAAGATGAGGTCCCACTCCACCATGACGCACTCCCTAAGTCATGACGTCACACTGACCCCATCCTAGACAGTAACTTTCTAAATGACAGAATGCCCCTATGTGAGCGAAGTAGAGTCGAAGTAGACACTTCCATTGTGCCAGAATCATTGGCATCAGCTGGACTATTCTCTCAGAAAATAATTAATACAAACAAAAGAATCCAGCCAGCCAGGTATTTTAATTAGGTGAATGGTGCTCTAATTTGGAGATCACATTCCCCTTAAACTAATAATTACACTTCTCAGAGCAGAAGGGTAGCTGGGTGGTAAAATTCACTGATAAACTACTAAGGTCAGACAGCAAATATTGTTATATTATAAAAGGAGACCGGGTTTATGAGAGAATGTCCCAGTAATGGGTAACTTTAATTCTCTCTTGTCCCCACTGACACCTGCATGCTTTACCCCCTCTCACTCCTGCATTGGTTGGAACACTGCACACTGTGAGCACCCATAAGGGCATTTCTGCGGGTCTTCTATGTGTTTGTGCGCTGTCCTTGCAGTTTGTGACTGCTTGTGTGCAACGTGTTAAGACTGTGCTCCTTTTTCTCAGTGTGTCTCTGTGATGTGTTTATGCAATGTATATTCTTGGTATCTCTGTGTATGTTGCGTTTATTAAATGCTCCCCTGTTCTTGGTGTGTCTGTGTGTATTGTATTTATGCTGGGATTCTCTTTATTTGTGAGTGTCCGTTGTGTTTTTTAAATACTCCACTTTTCTTGTGTGTTTATGGAGTGGTTCCCTTTTTGTGTGTGTGTTGTGTTTTGCAGGTTTTTGTTCTTGGTGTGTGTGTGTGTGTGTGTGTGTGTGTGTGTGTGTGTGTGTGTGTGTGTGTGTGTGTGTGTGTTGTGTGCGCAGTACTGTACATGGAGTATTCTATTATGTATGCTCATTTCTGTTATTTGTACAAGTGTGTATTTATGCAGTTTTGTGCTCCTGGTGTGTGCGTTATTTATGTCAATTTGTTCTCTGTTCCGTGTGTGTGTTGCATTCTGCAGTTTTTTGTTGTTGTTGGTGTGTGTGTATGCAGTGTATGTCGTTTTCTGTTATTGGTGTGTTTTATGTATGTAGTGTATGTATGTTCGTTTCTGTTCGTTGTGCATGTGTGTATTTTGTGTACTTTAGTCGTTTTGTGTTCTTGGTGTGTGTTATTTATGCAGTTTTGGTTCGTGGTGTATGTGTGCATATGTATGGAGTTCTCTGTTCTTGGTGTGTGTATGTATGCAGTATTGTGTTCTTGGGGTGTGTGTTATAGATGCAGGTTTTGGTGTGTGTGTGTTTGTATGCAGTGTTGTGTTCTTGGTGTGTGTGTGTGTGTGTGTTGGGTATATTGTTTGTTCTCTGTTCTTTGTGTGTGTGTGTGTGTTTGTATTTGTGTGTTGTGTTGTGCTTCTGCAATTATCTTCTTTCATGTCTATGTTTCCATACAATTCTAATCTTGGTGGAGATTTGTGTACAGTATGATTTTCTATAGTTACTGATTGTTGTGTGTGAATTCCAGTTTTATTTGTGGTGTTTTGTCTGTATCTTATTATACATGGACATTTGTGTGTGTGTTTTTCTAGTTATTTTTTTAGTGGGGTTGTGTTAGTGTTTTTTTTCTTCACATTTTGTCTTTTCTAATATTGCATATTTCTCAGTAGATATCTCCTTATTGGGATGTTGTCTGTGATGTGTCTGTGTAATACATTTTTGTCCTTATTTATATTATTCTGTCCTACTATTTATGCCATGTGCCAGAGTGTGTTGAGGAAGTTTGTATGTCTGTATGGCAGTGGATTTTGGTAATGTTCCCTATGACTGTGTATGACTGTGCATATTACTGTCTCTTCTCTCTCTCTATCCCTTCTGTACCTGGGTTCTTGTGTATGTGATGGGTATACAGTACTGTATGTGTCTGCCTTTCTATATCAGCTCACAAAGTAAGGGAGAGTTCACAGTTCTGAACTTTGCTCAGATTAACGTCCCAACCGTTCCCTTTGTCGCCAAGCTTTTATCAAACAGTTCCCCAAAAGACAAATCCATAAAACACAAAGCAAAATCCCATTCTTTTCAGCAGCCTGGGACAATTTCACTTCAAGCAACATGTATTAGGAAAAAAGTTCCATAAATAAGTTTACGGCAGAAATGGTGCATATTTTCAAAATAATAATTTTAAGCAGAAATTGACAATGTGTTGACTTGATTGACAATTTAACCCTCTGCATTATATAGGGGGGGGGGGGGCAATAAACATTTGTAAATCAATTACTTTTTTTTATGAGAAAAAAGAAATATTGCATAAAAGTATCAACATAGTCATAATAAAACTATTGACAATGTATCAGTCAACAGTTACTCTCTCTCTATATATATATTTATACACATACATACACACACACACACACACACACACAGGAAAAGGCAGCACTCCACTGCAAAATGGTATCAGCCTGGGTGCAAACCGCAGCTAAAATAATTATAGACAAGTGTAAAGTAAGAACTCTAGGACTTGTAAATAATGCAAACAATGTTTTGTATTGGCCAAAGTTTGGGTTCTTCAATGAACATTTTTCAAGGCTTGAAAAAGGTTCCTTGGAGAGCTGACATGTTGAGCAATAAAACATATATTTTGCATAATTTACAGGTCCTGGAGTGCTTCTTTTACACTAGTGTTAAAAGTAACACTAGACATATGTACAGTATGTATAAAAATGTATGTGTGTATAAATATATATTTATTTACACACACACACACACACACACACACACACACACACACACACACACACACACACACACACACACACACACACACACACACACACACACACACACACACACACACACACACACACACACACACACAATAAAGGATGTTGCATACATTTATGCTAACAATTAATAATAAACATTTGATTAAATAATACAAGTCTAGCTAAAATAATAAGGGGTCTAATTACTAAAGTCTCTCAACTGGGGCAAAATCAGTAGGAAAAAAAAAACAGATTTATCAAATAAAGAGTATCCCCTAAAAAGCAATGAGATTGCTTTCCTTTGATATATCTGATGCAATTTTTTTTTTGCACCGGTTATACTCCAGTTTTGAATCCCCAAGACTTTGATATATAACCCCCGAAATGCTTGTTCTAGGAAAGGGGAACATTTTATCTGCAACATTTGAAAATGAAACCAGATCTGATTGTCTGGTTAAGAATGAACCAATAGTTTTATTTCAAATAAACTATACAAGAATTATGTGAATTCCACGCTTATTTCTGACCTATCTGTACGTTTCAACAGAGACTTGCAAACCAGGACATGTGGTTGCGTTATAACAGTGACATGTTTAAATTGTAAATATTAGTGATTGATGCTTTTTTCCGATCAGTAAAAGTGTATAAAAATCCCCTTTTAAAGTTGTTTTGCATGTAATGGCCTGGAGCAGAGGCAGAACTAGATTTTGTCCTACATGGTAAGCTACACCCCCTCAGCTGATGGTTGAAATTTAGGGGCATATTCTCAAAGCTCTGAGATCGCCGTTCCTTGCGATCTAACGCGGAAGCCCCATTGAAGCAAATAGGGCTTCCGGGTCAGATCCCACAGAACAGCGATCTGAAAGCTTTGAGAATATGCCCTCAACTCGACAATAAACGGAATTCTGCAGTCCCCCATCAGGCTGCACCCGGGGCATTCTGCTTCTGGCCGCGAAGCGGGACATCATACCCAATCTGGCGGTAACTGCCAATCAAGTATTACAGCCGTACCCCGGCCCATGTTGGGACAGCTGAACCGGGAATTGTTATAGCTCCTTTATCATATGCGTATTGTTGGGCTCGCTGCCCGCAGCCCCCTTCCTCTCTTGGGAGCAGATCCTCAGAAGGTTGCTACATTTTGAACGTTCCACTATCTCAATTTAACGTATCCATATGCATATCCCCAAAGGTGCTTAGCGCTACGATGTCCTGGCATCTTCCTTAAAAATAACGGATCCATAAATGTTAACCGACTCTAGGCTTTCTCATATCCAAATCACATAATCATAAGGTAATGAGCAGTTTACCGACACTGGAGATCCTCATACCTCCGTTAATGTTAGCACGTGGGAATAAGGCTGCAATATTTAGCAAAAGTTGCCCATACTCACACCCAGACCCCCATCATCATTGTTATTTCTGGGAATAGCCTAAAAGCAATTTAATGAGTATAGGACCTAAGCCTTTAATTACAAAAAGTTACGTGTCATAGAAAGATACATATTAAGGATCATATAAATGTCTCCAACACATCATAAACTATATTGTGTTTTTAGCGATTAAAGTGATATGTTTATGTGAGCTAATATGATATACAGTTGTGTGAAAAAGAAAGTACACCCTCTTTGAATTCTATGGTTTTACATATCAGGGCATAATAACAATCATCTGTTCCTTAGCAGGTCTAAAAATTAGGTAAATACAACCTCAGATGAACAACAACACATGACTTATTACACTGTGTCATGATTCACTTAACAAAAATAAAGCCAAAATGGAGAAGCTATGTGTGAAAAACTAACTGCTTCCATAGGTATTAAGATGCTAAGTAGCAGACAGATGATGCTAATCAAATGCCCTTGATGTATTGATCATCAGCAAGTGTAACCACCTCTATAAAAGCCGTAGTTTTAGCAGTTTGTTGGTCTGGAACATTCAGGTGTGTGTTAACACAATGCCAAGGAGGAAAGACATCAGCAATGATCTTAGAGAAGCAATTGTTGCTGCCCATCAATCTGGGAAGGGTTATAAGGCCATTTCCAAACAATTTAAAGTCCATCATTCTACAGTGAGAAAGATTATTCAAAAGTGGAAAACATTCAAGACAGTTGCCAATCTTCCCAGGAGTGGACGTCCCAGCAAATTCACCCCAAGGTCAGACCGTGCAATGCTCAGAGAAATTGCAAAAAAACCCAAGAGTTACATCTCAGACTCTACAGGCCTCAGTTAGCATGTTAAATGTTAAAGTTCATGACAGTACAATTAGAAAAAGACTGAACAAGTATGGTTTGTTTGGAAGGGTTGCCAGGAGAAAGCCTCTTCTCTCTAAAAAGAACATGGCAGCACAGCTTAGGTTTGCAAAGTTGATCTGAACAAACCACAAGACTTCTGGAACAATGTCCTTTGGACAGCCAAGACCAAAGAGGAGATGTTTGGCCATAATGCACAGCACCATGTTAGGCGAAAACCAAACACAGCATATCAGCACAAAAACCTCATACCAACTGTCAAGCACGGTGGGGGAGGGGTGATGATTTGGTCTTGTTTTGCAGCCACAGGACCTGGGAACTTTGCAGTCATTGAGTCGACCATGAACTCCTCTGTATACCAAAGTATTCTAGAGTCAAATGTGAGGCCATCTGTCCGACAGCTAAAGCTTGGCCGAAATTGGGTCATGCAACAGGACAATGATCCCAAGCACACCAGCAAATCTACAACAGAATGGCTGAAAAAGAAAAGAATTAAGGTGTTGCAATGGCTTAGTCAAAGTCCAGACTTCAACCCGATTGAAATGCTGTGGCTGGATCTTAAGAGAGCTGTACATAAACAAATGCCCGCAAACCTCAATGAACTGAAGCAACGTTATAAAGAAGAATGGGCCAAAATTCCTCCACAACGATGTGAGAGACTGATAAAGTCATACAGAAAACTATTACTTCAAGTTATTGCTGCTAAAGGTGGTTCTGCAAGCTATTGAATCATAAGGTGTACTTAGTTTTTCACACATGGCTTCTCCATTTTGGCTTTATTTTTGTTAAATAAATCATGACACGGTGTAATATGTCATGTGTTGTTCATCTGAGGTTGTATTTACCTAATTTTAAGACATGCTAAGGAACAGATGATT
The DNA here is from genome assembly GCF_040206685.1 of Ascaphus truei. Classification (NCBI taxonomy): domain Eukaryota; kingdom Metazoa; phylum Chordata; class Amphibia; order Anura; family Ascaphidae; genus Ascaphus; species Ascaphus truei. Next base: position 8,533,967 of record NC_134491.1, read on the forward strand.
GTTATGTCCTGATATGTAAAACCATAGAATTCAAAGAGGGTGTACTTTCTTTTTCACACAACTCTATAATGTAATAATATGTGAAGGAAGGACATCCTTCCTTTATTTTAATTGTCCATTAACATGAATGAAATATTCATTAATATTGCTTTGATATGCATGGATATATATTATTGTGCACCCACCCATACTTTATACAGTCATTATTACATTATATACCATCTAATTAAGTGAAAAAGTTAATAAGTGCAAAAATTATACATTTCTAATATTATAACAGGATTTGCATGAACTTTTAGTAACACACATAACAATATCTGTTAATAACATTTCCTTAATAACACGCCTTAAATATTGGCGCATGTGATGTGTATTGGAGAATACAGCTCTGAGACATAAAAATCACAGTTAACAGTGCTACTACTTTGACGAACGGATGCTATTTTTGCATCTCATTAGCTTTGAGGATCCCCGCTTATAATAAGAAATATAACGTCCGTTCCTTATTTCATGAATGTCCCGCTATTAGGTGAAAAAGACCGGAGTTCTGAGAATCGGCCCCATGGATCTCTGACAAGGAGAAGATGCGAATAAATCAGATGTTTATCATCGCCTCCTTTCCCAGACAAATGTCAAACTTGCACAAAAGATTTGAACGGTTCCTCTGCACGTTGGATCTTTTTAAGGAAACAAAAAACAAAGCATCGACCATACGAAAATGTATCTGTGTTTTTCAATTTAAAATGAAAAATATGGAAACATGTTTTACTCTTGGACTCTTAAAAATGTCTGTCCTTGTGAGATTTCTAAAAGAAATTGGCTTGCAACTCAGTCTCAAGCCTTTCAACTTAGGTACCACATTGATGGGCTTTGACTGTGAAGCAGTTAAATGTATCACCTTAGAAAGAACAATTAAAAATGCTAGAAAATGTGGTATGGGGAATAACACTTCCCTTTTACTGCAATCTCACTAAATATGGGGACGTGGGACTGCAGTTCTAAAGATGCCCAGTATTATGGAGTCAGGTGAATCCTGCATAGGGCTATACCCAGTGGCGGGTTTGCCATTAGGCCCGGGCAGCAAAAATGTCCACCCCCATATAGATTACGCGTTCTTGGGCCTATCGGGCCTGATGGGAAGGCACTTACATGTGGCGGCTGCCTCCGTGCTGCCGCCCTCTTTCTTTCGAATTGCAGCGTCAAATGACACCATGGACGGCACCAACGTGATGTCACACGGTGTGTTGTTGCCAGGAAAACACGACAGCGCAGAGTTAAATGATGTCATGACGGCACGTTACCATGGCAACGTGGCGCCACGTTGGTGACATCTGCGGTGTCATTTGACGCTGTGATTTAGAAGGAGGAGGACGGCAGCATGGAGCGACCGCCACAGCTCATTGCCCCGGGGCGCTTATACCCAAATCATGTATGTATGTATGTATATCTTTATTTTTAGAGCGCCCTCCATGTACACAGCGCTTCACAGCAGTTATACATTGAACATGTATTTTGTTTTCTTTTCCAATGAGGTCTGATAATGGTGTTCCTTGTCAATCGTGTGCTCAACACCAGGGATGAATGATGTATGTATAAAACGTGTTACCAGGAAGTCATACACGGGACGGCGGCAATGCATTTATTTTGACGCGACGTCGCTCTCTCCGTCACTATAGGCGCAGCCTTAGAGATAATATATGTTATAGGCGTATGTAACAGTTACAGACCCGATTAAAATGTGAGACAGCCTTAGTTTTGAAAGAACTTAGACTGGGGGTGGCTGTTAGAGTCGCCGGTAGGTTGTTCCGGTTTTGGGGTGCACGGAAGGAGAAGGAGGAACGGCCGGATACTTTGTTGAGCCTTGGGACCATGAACAGTCTTTTGGAGTCTGATCTCAGGTGATAAGATAATGTCAAGTGTACTCGGATTCTTTTTTATAGGCATCTGTTAACTGGTTTTAAATATTGCAGCGGTTATTTCTATTTGGTTATTGCACAAACACCAATTAAAAAGCTAATTTTATATCTTAACAAAAAAACACGTAAAAGTGTAAATGGAAAGTAGGAATAATAATAATATTAACAACTTTATTTCATATAGTGATTTTCTCCCAATGTACGTATGTATATCTTTATTTATATAGCGTCCACAATGTACTCAGCGCTTTACAAAGAGACAATAAAGTAGGACACAAAGCGCTTCACAATTACAATATTGTGCAGGGAAGCGCAATCTTTTCCCCCTGCGCCCCCCTGCCAGCTGTCCCCCCTCCTTACCTTCGCTCCGGCATTCTGGCATCATGACGCCATGGCAACGCGACATCACAAGACCCCGCAGCGTCTTATGACGCGTCTCCAGAAGCAATCTGAGCCAAGGTAAGTGAGATTTACAGAGGCCTTCGCTGCTGCCCCTGTAAACCCTGCTCCCCCGCAGAGAATCTCGCACCAAGCATCATTGTATGTAGGGTTTTTACAGTCACAGGCCCTGCCCTGATGAGCTTACAATCTATGGCTTTTTTTGTGGTAGCACCATGTGCCTGTAAATAACATAGTACTGGTACTCCATACACCTAGTACAATTACACTTTGACCATTGTCCCTTCCTTATCCATGAAGAATGCTAACAGCTTCCCTTGCTTATAGTCGGCATCAGATGTCCTCCACAATCCTGATCTTCTCTTCTTAGTTGTTGCTCAACTTGTGAAAGTATCCTCATGCCCCCTCCTCCCCCCCGCACCATCACACCCCTCCTTTCCTTAGCACCAGGGATAAGAATGTGTGGGACAATAACTATCTCCTTCACATCAAAAGCAGTTATCACGGATATGTTTCTTCTCTGCCTTTGAGTCTGAAGGGAAAAGCCACTTTCGGCTACATATCCCACCCCCCCCCCCCCCCTACACTCTAAGGGGATTGAATTAATTATCTCCAATAACACAATTGTGTTAGTCCATGAAAAGAGCAAAGTTAGAACCCCAGGGTGGGGGATGAGGGAGGAGAGGGAGCGAGAGAGGTAGAAGGGAGTTAAGGAAATATAATGGGAAAGGAAGATTAATAAGGAGAATTACAAAAGGAAGGAAAAGAGAAAGTCAGAGGAACAGAGATAAAAATAGAAGCCTGATATATGTGTGTATATATATCTATGTATATGTATATATATATGATAATGCACAGTTCTAACTACCAAATCCTCTCATTTACGCAGGTCAGCCTCAGTTTGCACAGGTCTGTAGGAAAGCAGAAGTTGGTCAAGGATAACTGTAAGCTTGATAAAGTGATCAAATCTATGTTTTCTATACAAAGTAGTAACCTACTATGTCTCTTGTATTTTCTATTGTATTTTGCTAGCTCGTGTAAATCTGTCTAGACATTTGGTAACTTTATGTGCAGTCAACAACACACAAACTTCCATTAAGTCATAAGTCACGGACGCCCTAGAAAAAAAGCGCGGGCTTGCTGATTAAACAGCTGCTACTCAACACTGATGTAGGTTGCTACGTAACCGGGGGGAAAAAAACTAATCGAAAGTGCAGAAAAAGAGAACAAATAGTACATGGGGGCTCATTGCCAGTCCTCAACCCCCCTCCCCCCAACAGGTCAGGTTTTCAGGATTTCCCAGCTTCAGCACAGGCGGCAAAATCAGAGGCTCGGATTGCACCACCTGTGCTGAAGCAGGGACTGATTTAGTATCCTATGCTGCAGCAGGGATATCCTGAAAACCTGATCTGTTGGGGGTAGTGGGGGGAGGGGGGTTAAAGACTGGAGTTGAGCACCCCTGAAATTGTGTATAAAAAGTGCATATAACTAGACAAAGTTATATTAACAAATGCATTCATAACTATGTACACAAAAACATAACGAGTGAGGCTGCGCAGGGGTATATACCCACTAAAGGTATATGGACAAAGAATGGGAATAGGCGCTTGTCAGATCCAATAACATTAATAATCAGATTATAAGATAGCAAAACCGTACAAAGCCAGAAAGGACATTTTGAAACTTGACAATATAGGTCAATAAAATGTCGCGAGCCAACATGTATAATACGGATACCGCATAGTAGACCGAAAAATCAGACCAACCCGTGGCCATGTATTCTTTCCAAGCAAGTCACCAACTCCCCAACGTTTCACCACATGATCATAGATCATGTTCCAGCTAGGGCTGCCAGGTGTCCAGTATTGAACCGGACTTGTCCAGTAAAACATTACAGGTAATACTGGACATGTACGTTTACAGTATTTCATTTCTGGACTCAGTAACCTGACCGGCTTTGAGGGCCGCGGGATTTCAACGAGCAGGGAGAGAGCAGGGCTGTAGCTAGGAGACTGGGCAGCTTCCTCCATCCTAATTGGCTTTTGCTGGGTATTTCAGCCAATCAGGCGGAGGTGCCAGGAGCCTGGGGGTGAGGCCAAGGAGAGGGGGAAACAGCATAGAGCAGAAAGGGTTCTGTATGTGTGTATGTATCTTGAGCGTGTGTGTGTCTGTATGTGTGGCACCTTTCACCATTGTGTCCAGTATTTTTTGAGAAGGCACCTGGTAACCCCAGGTCCAGCCCCATCCGTGAGGGTAATATCAACCTAACTTGCTTCTGAAATGAGAAGCAGGATGATCCATTCTTTGGATACTGCATCTCCTCTGGGACTTAATCAGTACCTTTCAATTGTTTCATGAGTGAATAAGACTTTATATGGTCATCAACTGACATCAAGCAATGTACTAGCAATATGTCATCATGATCATCATTTATTTTTTTAAGTAAAAACATACTTCCACTTGAGGGGGCAAGCAATACTTTACAATCAGTTTAACAAGAAACTAAAATGATACACAATTAATTTTGTTAAATAGCAGAAGCCAGAAATAAGTCTCACACCGAGCCCGAAAGAATGGTAAAGTTGATATTCACCTGAGCTCTGAGGTAGTGAGTTCCAGACCTCTGAAGCTGCACACGAGAAGGCCCGCTCACCCACCCAGCGGAGGATGCATTGGCACAGAGAGGCAGACCCCCCTGAAGACCTGAGTGTCACGATGTGCTCACCACAAACAAAGCGTGACTGCGGGGCCGAGGTGGGGATGGATATAAACACCACCCACATCCATGTGGGGTGCGTCTGGAGTGTAGGTTGGTCAAGGTAGCCGGGTCTGGGTTGGAGAGGTACGGATAGTCGGTATACTTGCCGGGGTCGGAGAGGTATGGATCGTTGCAGGTACTATTAGCCGGGGTCCGGTTTGGAGAGAGGAGAATAGTCGTTGTATGGGTGCCGAGGTCAGGTTGGAGAGGTGTGGATTGTCATAGATAACCGGGGTCAGGAGTACAGAAGAGTTGAGTCCAAACAAGCCGGGTCAATAACAGAGAGCTGCGAACAAAAGGATAAGACAAGACTGTGAGGCTAGGAAGCAATGAACACAACAGAACATTGAATTATGAGTAGGAGCGAGCAACCAATGAGAAACCTGCAGCTTGGAGGTGTGTCAGCAGCGAGGGACATGGTTGGTGAATCCGGAGAAGGAATCAGGTGGGATGAGGATTCCTGATAATTTCTGAGGAGGAGGGACCTGTGTGCACAGAACGCGCGCTGCGTGCACGCCCCCGACGTCGGCGCGAGAATGCAAAGCAGCAGTAGAGGCATAAAGCCTGGAGTGGGGTGCGAGCGCGAGCCGCCCATGGAGCGGTCCCCGACGGAACGGCGTCCCTACCAGCGGCGGGAGCAGGGAGCGGAGGTGAGTGGGGAATGCTCAGAGGGCGGCGTGACTCCCCGATCCTTACACTGAGATCCTAGCCAGTATCCCTCTGAGGCATCAAACAAGACTGCAGATAGACAGGCCCTTGGCCTTGCAAGGTTTTAAAGGCAATAACGGCCAGCTTGTACTGAGCATGGAAGATCACTGGAAGCCAGTGCAGATTGCACAGTATGGGAGTAATATGCGGAAAGCCAGAAACACTTCTCAATATTCAGGCAGCAGTGTTCTGCACAAGCTGGAGCCTCCACATCAGGCACAGTGGTAGTCTAGCATATAAGGCAGTCCCGTAGTCCAACAGCTTCGATACAAAGGCATGGACAAGTGACTGAAGGTTCATAGATGACAGGAGTGGAAGCAAACTTCGAAGCAGCCTCAGATAGAAAAACCCAGTCTTAACAACTAAGCCACTTGAGCTCACATGTTAAGACTGTGATCAAAGAGGAGGCAGAGGTTACGAACCTGGGACATGGACAGCGGCTGTACACCACTGATTAGGGGAAACTCGCAAACCCTCTGTCCCTTACTCCGACGTCTTGCCAAACCTATACACATTAGTTCCGTCTTGTCAGGGTTGAGCTTCATCCAATTCATCTCCATCCATTCTGCCACCTCGTCTAAGGAAGCTGTCAATGTAACAACAGCCGCCCCTGAGTTGTCCTGGGAAGAAACATAGATCTGGGTCACGTCAGCATACTGGTGGCACTTCTGACGATGCTTCTGGATGACCTCGCCCATCGGTCTTACATACATACATCTAGAACAGGACCAGTGACAGCACCGCAGGCATAATGACATAATAACAGAAATATAGTAGCCATATTTGTGTATGCAAACAAACAATTGCAGTGTGGCAGATGAAGGTGGCTTGCGGGAACATACCTTACTCCGAGCCATAGATATACTATCTCAGCAAGATCTTGTATATCAGAATAAACTTGACCCCTCCGGGTACCCCACGGAGTGACCTCGTTATCTGATCGGGACTGGAGATTAATGGGTATTTGAACTTGTGCTCCGCCCCTCCTCAATATCACAGCCGCAGATAAGTCTACAATCTGTTTGATTAAACCAGTACCCAAATTCAGCCAGCCTGGGACTGATTAACCAGTAAATATTGGACATTGTGGATTTTTGTCATGTCTGCGCCCAACATAAATAAAATGCAACTATTGAGATTGCACATGAATTTCCTCTCTGCGAGATAAAGGCACACTGCGACAGTGTTGTATGCTCCTACAATAAACACTATTCAGTATTCCGAATATGGATTTTCGAAAATGATATTATGTGTGTCCCACACTAACCTGTTGAACTGATGTACATTACCAGGTCTCTATAAGTACTGAGATACAAACCTTTATACTGCTGTCTCTATGTTAACTATTTGTAGATTGTACAAGCCACTTGTTATTACATCTTGTTTTTCAACTGTCAACAAACTGACATTTTGGTATATTCTGTATGGCAGGGATGGACAACTTCAGTCCTCAAGGGCCACCAACAGGCCAGGTATTATAGGGATATCCCGGCTTCAGCACAATCAGTGGCTCAATCACTGAGTTGGCCACCCCTGCTGTACAGGATAGTCTGTACTCACAGAGAGGCGACATTATGTACCATATAAACTGACAGATTGAGTCCCTCTGTCAACTTGTATGTACGTTGTGTGGTCTATATTCTCAGGTACGCCTACATCACGACCCTTCGGGACTACATCCACAAACCTCCGGTGTATCTCTTTATTTAATGTGTATGCATAAACTGATAGTGATGGGTACCACATTGTAACAGGGGATTTATCCCTGTTCAGGAAATGTGCCTCTAATCCAGCAGTGTGGTGGTTAACTGCTGGTAGTCAATTAACCAACACCACCTGGCTGATTAGGTTTGTTAGAAAAGCCTGCCTTTGAGACAGGAAGTGAGATTTGTTCCTGAGTCTCACAAGTTGTGGAACTGACCATAGGGACAGACGTCTTGAGCCTACCAGAAGAGGCTGCCAGCAAGACACAGCGGAAAGTACTTCTAAACCTGGATCCTGACATTGCCTTATCGCCCAAAGTTGTGGACACCTGAAGAACAAAGAAGCCTTCCCCTACAAGAAACAGATAAGACTTTCCTTTCTAAGACTTTTTGTATATCTGCACATATCAAGATATATGTTTGGGGCTGGGAGACATGCTAATCTAAAGGGAGTTGTGGACTGCATAGGTTTCACTAGAAATACTCCCAAGTGGAACAGAAGCTTTGTTTGACCTCTTAGTTTGACCCCTTATTTGCATATGTTTGGATGATTTTCTTGTGTTAAAGAAACAGGCGCAATAAAAGCCTTATTTAATTTCACCTTAAAAAAGTCTCCATTGCATACCTATGATATGTCCTCTTATATAGTCATCAGAAGTGGGGCGAGAGGTGGCCCTTGAAGTTAAAAGGGGCCCCGGAGATTGCCTGTGAATTTTTTTGGGGGCTTTTTGCCTACAAACAGCCTGAGCAACATAAACAAAGAATCACATGCAGCAGAGACCAAAATTGAAGGAATACACATCCAGGCAGGAAATCTACACTGCACTGAAGAAAGCCACAAAACCACAGATAGACTATTTTCCCCGATTCCAAGAGGAGAGAGAGAGACTGTGCTGAAGCAGGTAAACCTTATTTGCCTATCACAATAAAGTGTAATATGGTCATTGAAATAGGGGTTTTGCCTTCCAGCCGTAGTCAGGGTTCAAGAAGTAAGTTAGCCGTTAAAAGGGATAGGCGTTTGTTTTCAAATGTTTCGCTGAAGCAGTGTATACAGATGGTGACCCACGAGCGGTACTGATTCTGCAAGTAAAGGCTGCCTCACAGCATAGGACTACCAGCTGTGAATGGAGTATGAAAATTGATGCAAGACTGTGCTGAAGCAGGGGAATTTTCAGTAAACAATTGCTGAGGGTAAAATTGCCCTTCCGGGGAAAAAGGAATTGCTGAGCTGTATAAAAGGTATCCCAAAGCCAATTACTGAGTGTTGAGTCGCCCTGCCGGGAGTGAAAAAAATATTCCACTGCAAAGAATATATTTTTTTTTCTGCAAGTAAAGTCTGTCTATGTATCTTGGGAGTAAAACAGGCACCCAAAGTTTGAAGAGTGAATGCCATAATACCCAAAGTTGAGACTGAAAATGACTGAACTCAAGCAGAAAACCACATTATTTTGCTGAAGCGGAGGGATTATACCTAGCAAGTAAATGGTGTAAAGCAAATAGAAGTTTTTACCTAGCAACTGCACATCCAGTATACCTAATGAGAGAGAATGCGTGCACAGTACTGCTGATATTGTAAAACTTACCCCAGAAAAAGAAAAAGTCTACAGAGATGCCTGTGAGAGCTACGACCTCTACAAGCAAAATATGCCCACCTGTAGGACTACCACAATTGGGGGTTCTAGCAAATACAGTGGCAATAGCTGCAATAGCACCTCCTGAGGTCAGGAAGAAAATTACACCTGATAGCCCCAAAATTGAGGACAAGATGCAGCGTTCCTGTAATGAATCCTACCCCACGGAAGAGTGGCCCTTCCAGTCCAATAAAGAGGAAGACATCTCTTATCGGGAACCCGAACCGAGTCACACCCACAAAACACCCCAAGAATGGTGGGGGTGCCTGAACTCGGCACGGACAGAAAAGACCGCTATCTATGATGACGAATATGATCGGCAGGAGAAAGAGCGGGAGCAGCAGATCACCAAATATTTCTGTCAGCTAACGCAACTGCAAGAAAAGCCTGGTGTATACAATGAAGCCGCTGAAGTATCAAATAAAGAAGGAGACCCCAATATTCCTGATGGGACGGAGTCATCCAAAACAAAAAGGCGGAAAAAGAAAAGTGGTTCTTCACTTATCGTGGAAGGAACAGACACGTCCGCAGATCCTGTGGAGAAAAAGGGGGACCGAGTTGCCCTGCAGCCTAGAGAAAATGGAGAATTCGTCCCGCGGATAACCGAATATCCAGAGGGCCCAAGGCAGAAGTCGTGTACCCCAAAGAAGTGTCTGTCCGGTGCCAACAGTGAGGAACCCTCAACCAACCATCCCAGGGAAGCGGAGCTGGAACCAGTGAGTGTCGATCCCTTGACCAGCCCTGAAGATGCCCTGAAAAATGCCAGGCATGACTGTGATATGCTCTGTGAACAATTGAAACAAAAGAAAGATGGTTACACAGAGCTACAGAAAAATAACATGAAGCTACAGAAAGATGTGCTCACAATTTACTCTTTGGCCAGGACAGAATTGGATGATCTCAAGACTGAGCTAGATACTGCAAACACTATAAAAGCCACCATGTTGGAAAAGCAGAGCTAATCCAATAAAATGATGGCTAAACTGAAGTGGAAGTATGAGGAGGCACTGAAGGAGATTACAGTCTTTCAGCAAGAGGTTCACGGTCTTCGCCTAGAACTGAATGCCTCACAACAAGAGGTCAACAGTGTCCGGAGAGAGGTGGACGTATCCCAGAAGGAGGTTCATACACTCCGCACAGCACTGGATGCCTCACACCACGAGATCGGCACCTGCCGCACAAAACTGTAAGTCTCTAAAAAGGAACTTCACAGTCTCTCAAAAAACTAACCTCAGTCTTAATATGAACCTCAAAATCTCTCTGAAGGAGCTTCAGACCCTCAACCTAGATATGGAAGTCTCCCGCCAGGAGACTGTCATTCTCAAAGCAGATGTGCGTTAATGGAAGGAAGGATACATGGAGGCCCTGAAAATTACAGAGACTGCAAAAAGAGAAAACTTAAAACTGAAAGAAGAAAATTCTCATTTGACAGACCTCGTCAAGGAAAAGAATGAAAAGCTGCACGAGCTTAAAGAAATAAATAGCTTTTGGAAGATGAGAAGTTTGAAGCAGAGCACCGACTGCAGAACCAACTGCAAGGTCTGCGTACGCACCGCCAGAAGGCCGAGGAGAAGCAGTAAACTCTGCAGGTAGACAATCTTCAGGCTGCTAAAGAAGTACAAGTGCTGCAGGAACGTCTGATTACCCAGTATGTCCCCGCAAAGCAGCATGAGAAACTGAAAGCTACCCTGAGCATCACCAAAGCATCGCTAGAGGCCAAGGTTAGAGCCCAGGTGGCTCGGCACAAGAGGGAGCACAAGAAGGTCCAGAAACTGAGACAAGTAACTGTGGCCCAAACAAAGAAATTCACAGTGCTTCACAATACAATGAAAATGTGGAAGCAAGTTCAGAGAAAGCAAAGTGCGCAGATAAATTCCCTGAGAAGAGACTTGCAAGACGCACTCAAAAACCAGGGATCTCTCGTGTATGAGATTACAGTTCTACAAGAACAAGTATTGACCCTGACCAAGCGTCAGTATCCACAGCCACAAATCCCATAAAGACAAGGGTACAGTGAGAGCTGGGAATACTGCTCGTCTGAAAAACAAGGTTGCAAAATTTGAACCACCTAAACAAGCACTAGCAAAACCTTCAGCCACCCAACAGGCAACAAAAAAGGTACACGTGCTGAATCAAAACCAGAAGAATCCTTAGCTGATGAAGCTGAAAAGATGGGAGATTCTCTGGAAGTGGATGTGGAATTGCAACTCAATCCCAAAGAAGCTGAACTAGCAACTCCATTGAGTGGAAAAAGTGCAGAGAGACAGCTTCAAGAGCGGAAAACTCAAAGGGCTGCTTTTAAACGCTCTGCAACTGTTGCCATACAGTCTGCCTACAATAAGAGGAGCACCTGACGCAAGGGAAATCTCATGACCGCGCATGCAGTAAAAAGACTATACTTGGAAAAAGTCCTCCTCGAGTGACTGAGGAGTGCTGATCTCAAGCACCTTCGGGAGGAGACAAGAATAAACTGGAGAAAGGGCTCCAATCCCAGCAGAACTGAGGGTTCTCTTCCTCCATCCACTCCCATTCAAGTCACAGAGATATCTCGAATGAGAGTGGGAGGATGGGCTTTGGCCGTGGCAAGCCTGAGCTTCCCACAAACAGGGGAGGTATGTAACAGGCGATTTATCCCTGTTCAGGAAATGGACCTCTAATCCAGCAGTGTGGTGGTTAACTGCTGGTAGTCAATTAACAAACACCACCTGGCTGATTAGGTTTGTTAGAAAAGCCTGCCTTTGAGACAGGAAGTGAGATTTGTTCCTGAGTCTCACAAGTTCTGGACTGACCATAGGGACAGACATCTTGAGCCTACCAGAAGAGGCTGCCAGCAAGACACAGGGGAAAGTAATTCTACAGGCATGACGTCATCGCGTTGACGTCATGGAGGAGGAATCACGGGTGAGGTTGTTCCTGAACTGAGCTGACAGAGCGGGTAGAGCCGGGTCTGCTGTATTGCAGATTTAGTATGCTTATACTGAGAGTACTAGCACTCGATCAGAGGGTATTGTGTTGTGTTTTATCTGCCTCCACTGGATACTAACTGTGGACTGGGTCGCGACACTGTACTTAGGTGTATTAATGTTGACAGACATCTTACCATACGAGACTATATTATACACTGAACCCCAGGTTGGCCATATTACCTACTCAGAGGGTTTATTTACATCTAGGCATCTATAGCACAGTGCTAAAGGTGTACCCACGGATACAAATTGTGGGCTGGATTGAGACACTCGATCCATGTGTATATATATGCTGGCATGCACTTTGCTACATGATTATATTTGACACACTACACCCTATGCGGGTTCTACTTTACCTACCCTGACAGCTGATGTGCATTCAGGTACCTACAGCACACTGCTTATCAGTTTCACGTATATAAGCACTATTAGATGGGGACCAAGAAGTATTGTATGCTTTTCTATATATATGGTTCCCAACTCTGATTCTTGTGAACAACCATCTCTAATTGGGTAGGGTTAATACTTACCTGTACTTGTTTGGATTTATCCTAGATATCCCTGTACCCTATTCACCCGTGATTTAAGTTTTAAGTGTTTTTATCTGTTCTGAGTATATGTTACTGCGTCGTATTTTGATTAACATTAAAGTATTTATTATTTTCTGCCCAAGGGCAGTTTTAGTGGTAATTGTCCTCCCACAGTGCTGGGAGCGGTTACTTATCGGCACCCTTTAGAGCCCAATTACCTATTAGGAGGTGGGGTATTTGAACCCTTAACATATTTTCAGTTCTGTTGTGCAGCTAACTGGGATCTTCTGTTGGAGAATCTCTGTCTCCTTGTATGTTTTTGTCTGTTATCCCATCCTTAACTCATGTGTTTTTAGGGCACTTCTATTATGTGTTTTTCAGATTTGGAGAGTTCCCCTAGTAATATATCTATGTCCTATATAAGTTCTCCACGGTTCCCAGACTTCTAAGTATTTCTGTACTGTGTTGTTTTGTATCCCCGTCAGTTTTTCCATAAGACAGGTCCTCCATAATCTCGCCTTTACAGCGTGTATGGTCGGCTACAGTTCCTGTTTCCAGGCTTTAGCTATTTCGCATCTGTCCTCTGTATATATGTGTGTCAGTAGTTTGTCGTCATTTTTTTCCATGGGTTTCCATTGGCCTGCATAGCAGTAGCTTCCAGGGGTCTAGGGGAAGGTATACCCAAGTATTGTATGTGCCATATCATGTGTGGCCTTCCAAAGCTTTGCAACCTTCGGACACGTCCACCACATATGTACAAACGAACCCTACTGGCCACACCCCCTTGTACATACTGGGGACCTGTTTCTGAAAAATTTGGACAGTCGTAGTGGGCTGTAGTACCATTGGTGGAGCATTTTATATCCATTTTCTTTTATTAATACGCATGTGGAGCTCTTCGCTGTGCCTTCAAATATGTTATCCCACTGCTCCCAATTCTCCCAATTCCTCCTCCCACTTGGTCAACAATTTGGGTTTTATCTCCGATTCCGTTTTACCCCCCCACAAGCAAGCTGTAAACTGTAGAGATCAGACCTTTTTTGTCCTCCCCCATGAGACACAAATCCTCAAATGCTGTGAAGTCACTATATGGGCCGGTCCTCTGTATAAGGTCCCTCAATTGGAGATACCTAAAGAAGGCCGATTTAGGAAGGCCATTTTCTCGTGTTACTGTCTCGAACTTTTTAATATCTTTGTTTGCCCATAGATCCTTAACCCTTGTGATTCCTGCCTTGCTCCAGTCCTTAACCGCTGTTGGTTCTGTGCCCGGGATAAAGCTAATATTGTCAAATAATGGTGTCAGCTGAGATTTTAGGTTAGATAGCCCATGTTTGAGTTTCAATGAGTCCCACATGATTAGTGAGTGTGCAATGGATTCCAGGGGCACCCTCATAACTGGTCTTTCTTTCTTTGTTAACCACAGTATCATTTCTAGTGATGACCCTGATATCATGTCGGACTCAATTTCCACCCATTTTTTACTCTGTTTATGTGAATGCCAGTGGACCAGTTGGCTTACATGCGCCGCTTGATAATATTGCCACAAGTGTGGCAAAGCTAGCCCTCCTGACTGTTTGGGTCTATAAAGTGTGGGCAGCCTTATTCTCGCTTTTTTGTTATTCCATATGAATTTTGTGATTTCTTTCTGTAGCTCATATATATCCCTAGCTCTGACCTTCACTGGGAGTGTGTGGAAAAGGTACAAGATTCTAGGTAGTAGGTTCATTTTAATGGCATTTATTCTGCCTATCCATGATATATGGTACCTGGACCATTCTTCTAAGTCTTTTTTCAATGTTTTTATTAGTGCTGGATAGTTTGTCTCTTATATAGTATCAGTTGTGTTGGTCAACCAGATTCCCAAGTACTTTATGGCCTGTGTCTTCCATGCAAAGTCAAAGTTTATTTTTATTAGCTTTAGTTGTTCCTGAGGGAGGTTTATATTTAGGGCTTCGGATTTTTCATTATTTATTATGAACCCTGATAATTTCTGGAACTCAGACAGGTTACTAAATAGGTTTGGGAGTGAGGTGAATGGTTTTGAGATTGTTAACAATATGTCATCAGCGAACAATGCCAGCTTGTATTCTTTTTGTTTTACCTTAATCCCCCCTATATCTGCGTTCGCCCTGATTTGGGCTGCTAGCGGTTCTATCGCCAATGCAAACAATAGGGGTGACAGGGGGCAACCTTGTCTTGTACCATTTCTGATGCGGATTTTCTCGGTCTGCATATTAATATAGGATACTTTAGCTGTGGGTTCTCCATATAGTGATGTAATGGCTTTCCTAAAGTTGCCCTTCACTCCAAATGCCCGAAGTGTCTCGAACATATATCCCCAATCAATACGATCAAACGCTTTCTCAGCGTCTAGGGATAGTAACATCGAAGGCGTTTTATTGTGCTTAGCTAACTGGATTAAGTCGATTGTTCTCCGTTTATTATCCCCTGCCTGTCGACCTCGTATAAATCCAGCCTGATCTGCGTCTACCAGTTGCGGGAGGTACTTATTCAGTCTAGTGGCTAATATTTTGGAAAATATTTTGAGACCATTATTGATCAGGGATATCGGCCTGTAGCTTTTGCATTGGGTGGGGTATTTTCCCTCTTTATGTATTAGTATTATTTTTGATTCCAGCATTGTTTGTGGAAACTGCTCTCCCTCAAGAGCTTTATTGAATATCTTTAGTAATTTGGGAACTAATATTGGAGCTAGTTTTTTATAGTATATATTGGACAGGCCTTCCGGTCCCGGGGCCTTGGAATTTTTCAACCCTTTTATTGTTTCTAATACCTCTGTCGAGGTTATTGGCTGGGATAGTGCAGTTATATCCTGTACTGTGAGTTTGGGCAAATTCAGTTTTCTGAGAAATGCTCTATGTTTTTCCTTGATGGTGTTCCCTTTATCTACTTTATCTCCGTTGTATAACTCTTTGTAATATGTGGTGAATTCATTAGCTATTGTCTGTGGATTTGTTGTACACACCCCATCTTTTCTTCTAATGCTATGTAATCTAGATTGCATTCTATCCTTCCTCAATCTTGTGGCCAGCAATGTGTCAGCCTTATTGGCCTTCTCGTAGAATTTTTGTTTTGTCCATGCTATGGCCTTTCCCGCTTTGTCGGTCAGTAATAGATTTAGTTTCCCCCTTAGGGCCCGCAATTCAGTCTCAATAGCTATACTATGGTTTGCTTTATGTGCTTCTTCTAGGGTCTTAATCTTTTCTTGCAGACTTGCGGTTTGTTTCTGTCTCTCCCTCTTTCTATGTGTTGCAACACTGATAAGTTTTCCTCTCACCACGGCCTTATGGGCCTCCCATAGGATATAGGGTGAGTCCACACTACCTTCATTTATTTGGAAGTAGTTGATGGCCTCGTTGCTGATCTCAGCTATGACCTCCGGCATCTTTAGTAGAGACTCGTTTAATCTCCATGTCCCTTTACTTGGTTTCTTATGTATGTCCTCAATGTGCACTTCTACTGAGGCATGATCTGACCACGTGATTGGGTGCATTATGGCCTTTGTTATGTTTGGGATTAGCAGAGAATCTACAAATATGTAGTCTATCCTTGTATAGACTTTATGGGGTGCTGAGTAGAAAGAGAAATCTCTTTTCTGGGGATTCATCTCGCTCCAGGCATCCCTCAAATCAAATTCTTTAAGTCCCTCTCTTAGTACTTTTCTCTCCCCTTTTCGGGGGGCCAGAGTTGCGGCTAAAGCAGGTTTAGATCTATCTTGTTTTTCATTTAAAGCTATATTGAGGTCTCCAGCGAAGACTATGCGGCCCCGGTGGATTTTACCCAGCAGTCGAAATAATTTTCTAAAGAATATACTCTTGTTTTCGTTCGGGGCGTACACATTAATTAAGGTTAGCTGGGTGTTTTCTATGTCCCCTGTGAGTATTAGGTATCGTCCCTCTGGGTCCTTTTTTACCTTATCCACCTTAAATGGGGAGTTCCTTGCTAGGAGAATGGCCACCCCTCTTTTCATCTTTTGCGGATGCTGTGTATACCTGGGGGTAGGATTTGTCCCAAAACATAGGGGTAGAGCCAGCAGTGAAGTGCGTTTCTTGTAAGAATATTATGTCCCCTGATAGTCTTTTATATTCTGTCATTGCTAGTTTCCTTTTTACCACATTATTCAGTCCCTTGGTGTTATGAGATATTAATGTTAGTGTCATTTGTATTTACCTGGGCGTGAGCTCTTCTGCTGTAGCGGATTCGTTGTCTGGTTTCCTTTGAGTGACGGCCTGGAGGGTACCCCTGCATATCTTATAGCAACAAAAACATTCAAACATGTAAACATTGAAAATAAAACAACATATATGGGATAATGCAGGTGACTAACATAACCAGGATTTGTTTGTTCACTAACCGTGAACGAACGTTCTCTGCGTTTACGCAGTAGCGCTAATCCCACACCCATATCCTTGAGTGTGTACAGACCGTGCTGCGGTCCCAGGCGGCGAGCCCACTCAACAAATCAACTTTTTTTTTTAAATAACATTTAACGTTTCTATCCCTCCTTTTTTTATTTTTGTAGAATTCCCAAACCGAATGTGTAGATCATGGGTATTGTGGTCAACTCTATCTTGAACATACATAATTCAACAGCTAAAAACATACATTAACCCTTTCTTGTGTACCCCTCCCCCATGTTTTCTTTTTTTTTTAATTTCTTAATTTTACTTAAATTCTTGCTCTCGGCGTACTGGCCTCAGAAATTTTAACCCTCGGGTTACCCGCTCATATATGGGGGGGAATGGTGGTGACCTCTTGTTAATCCTTATCTGGGTCTATGTAACACTTTACAAACTAACATTTTTGGTATAGTTCTTTATATCGGGTTTTTTCGTATCTTCTCTATTGTAGCAGGATTTGCATAGACCTAGGATTTCTGTGGTTCTCTTGGGGTTCCTCTATGTGGAGTGGCTCCTCTGCCTACTTCTTTCCATATGGGTCTGACGGGAGGTGGTCTGCGTTCTTCTCTGATCATGGAATCTGGTGGTTGCAATCCCAGTCTTTCCAGGAAGTCCCCTCCCTCTTCTGGATCCCTCATGTAGGCTTGCGTACCATTTCTGGTGGCGATAAGGCGGAATGGAAACCCCCATTTGTATCGGATGTCGTTGTCTCTCAGGACTTTGGTGATATGTTTCAGGGCCATGCTCTTCATCATTGTAGACAGAGCCAGGTCATTGTATTGTATTGTATGTCTTTATTTATTGTACACGTCTATCGTCACATCTCCCCATTTCAGCCCTCCTTTTTCCCGTGCCAGGGTAAGAACTGCTTCTTTAGTTTTAAAGTAGTGCATCCTCACCACTACATCTCTTGCTCGGTCTCCGGCTTGTGGTCTCGGTCTGAGAGCTCTATGCGCCCTGTCTAGGATCAATGTTGCTGGGGGCATTTCCGGGAGGAGGGTCTGTAGCCATTCAGTTGTTGCTTTTTCTATGTCTGTGACCGTCTCAGGAAAGTTTTTGAACCTGAGGTTATTTATTCTTGCTCTGTTTTCTTGATCCTCCTGTTTCTCCTCCACGTCAGCCATTCTGGATGGTAGGGCCAGAATCTCCTTGTCCATAGTTTTCTGATTGTTAACGACTTCCTCCACTTTATGTTCCAGCGTGTCTGTGCGCTCTCCTATGGAGCTGACCTCTGTTCTGAGATCTTTGAGTGCGCTTTGCAGCTCTTGGTGGAGTAAGGTTTTTAGGCTGGCGTAAAGATTCTCAATGTCTTTTTTAGTTGAGGTTTGGTTACACACCTCGGGTTCAGGCTCGGGTTCTGCGTCCGGCTGTACGGGAGATGTCGCTCTGCTTTCTGAACGGCCCGATTTGTTTCTCTCTTTTGTCTTAAAAAAGTCCTGCGAAGTCGGCTTTTTCGGAGCCATTTTGGGATTTTCTCGAACCCGCTCCTCCAATCTATGCGTTTCCTGCTTCTAGTAGTTTGTTAAATGCTCTTATATGCCCGCTGCCTCATGGAGCCCGCTTCAAACGGTCATTGTGGACTGCGCCACTTGCGCTCCACTGAGGAACATTTTTGCTTTAATTGCTTCTGTCTTGGTGGCTCTGAGGGGGCGCAAGGTTGGGATCCCTTCAGCGGAGGGGTGTGGGTCTCCCCTGAAATGGCAGCTCTCCCTCCTGTTTGCTTTATTTTTAATGGTGGAAAGCTTTACTTGTGGGGGATGTTTTTTTTTTTTTATTATTCTTTTCTCCTGTGTATTTGCTACAGTATAGAGTTTTAATTTTGTGCAGTTTGTATGATTTTGTAGCAGGCCTTTGTTTGGAGGGATTTTTGACAGGTGGAGATAAGAACTGCCACACATGTATTTTATAGTCCTGTGGCAGCCATTTTATGCTGAGTTGTAGCAGCTCAGTAGTCAGGACGGAGTACCCACAGATCCACCCCTGAGGTTTCCACACACCTCCCAGTGAGCTCGTGCAGAGGGGGGGGGGAGGGGGCCCCGTTAATATTCCTCTGCTTTGGCCCCGATTTTCCCACAACCTTTTCTGGGCCTCAGAGCGTTTCAGGGGCAAGATGGCTGCCCGCCCTTCTCCCCGCTCGGCCACAACTACGCCACGAGCCCTCACCTCCAGAGCCCTCGGTGGTCGGGCTCACACGCTGCCGCAGATAGCTCCTTCCGCGCACCGTCGGGACCCGACACAAGATGTAGTCGTCCCGCGGCACGAAATAGAGCTGGAGGCTGACTCGGTGGGGAGATCTAAGGCGTCACCACTCCCGCACGGTGCTCACCTCTCTCCGCCAGCACTTGCGGCGGGCCGATGCAAGTCGCGCCAGGTAGATCTTATCCCTGCATTCCGGAGACCAGATGGCCTGACGAGCTGCTGACTTTGGGCTTAGGGCAGCTATCGGAGTTTGGTGCCCGGTTCAGGTAGTTCAGTCCTGCGTGGCCGCCATCTTATGTCCCCAGCAACGTGAGAGAGGAGGCCCAGGGGACCCGGTTTTCGCCCGTAAGCTTGGGGTTTGTGTAAGATCCCCCACCTCCGGGGCAGTCAGCACAGGTAGGATATCTTCCAGGTTTTTTTTTTTTTTTAGGGGTTTCTTGGTCCCTTTTATCTTTATTTTATCCTGTCTTGGGACGGAGCTATGTACACACACATCCTGCTTGCTTGGTGTCTTCTGGAAAAGATTTTACCATCCGAATTGATCAGTGAAATGGGCCGGTAGCTCTTGCAGTCTGCCGGTTCCTTACCAGGTTTATGGATCAGGGAGATTGAAGCCTGCAACATTTGTGTTGGGAAGGAGGCCCCTGCTAGAATTTTGTTAAAGAGTTTTAACAGATGGGGAGCTAGTAATTTCAGATATTTCTTATAGTATAGATTAGAAAACCCATTTGGTCCAAGCGCTTATGCTTGTTTAAGTGTCTTAATTACCTCCGCCACTTCCTCTAGTGTGAAGTCCTTCTGTAATACCTCTCTCACATCTCTGCCCAACCTCGGTAGTTTTGCCTCCTGCAGAAATAATCTGAGCAGCTCTGTGTTTTTCTATTGTGGGTGACCTTGTTTCCATCATACAATGTTACGTAGAAACAATTAAATTCCTCTACAATTTTTCTAGGGTTGGATGTCAGGTCCCCTCCCTGTGTTCTAATGGCGTGAATGTGGTAATTTGGAAGCCTATTTTTTAGCTTATTGGCAAGTAAGGTATCTGGCTTGTTAGCTTTTTCGAAAAATTTACGTCTGGTCCATGCCATTTCTCTCTCGGCCTGGGCGGATAAGAGGAGATTGAGCTTTGTTTTAGTGTCTAAAAGTTCTTTCAGATTTTGTTCTTGTTTATTAGCTTTATGTAGTTGTAAGAGATCTGCTAGTTTCTTTTCCAATTCTCTGATTTTGGCTTCTCTCTCTCTCTTTTGCGTTTAGCTGCCAAATTCATTAAAATCCCTCTGAGGGTAGCCTTATGGGCCTCCCACAGTGTGGAGTGTGCTGACACACTCCCCTCATTCTCCTTGAAATATTCCTCAATCTTATCTCCCACCTCCCTTTCTATATCTGGGATTTTTAGTAACATTTCATTTAGTTTCCAATTCGCTCGATGCCTGTCTAGCGGAATTATCGTGCATCGCAGCTCGATAGATGCATGGTCAGACCATGAAATATCATGTATCTCAGTGCGAGAGACCCCTGGAACCATTCTATTTCACACAAGGAAGTAATCTATCCTGCTGTATCTGTTATGTGGGTGTGAAAAAAACATGTACTCCTTCACCCTCTGATGTTGTTCTCTCCATATGTCTGACAGTTGACAGTCTCTCAGACCCTGGTTTATTGTTAACACGTCCTGTCTGTGAGTTGTGTGTGATTTAGTACATCTGTCAAGGTCGGAGTTCAGCGTCCTATTCAGGTCACCTGCAACAATGATGGTACCTTTCGCTTTTTTACTTAGCTGGTAAAAGAACCGTTTCAAAAAGCCTTCTGCCGGCTCACAGGGAGCATAGATTGCCGCCAGTGTGATTGGCTGCTCTCTAATGGAGCCTATCACTATAATATACCTCCCCTCCCTATCTGCATACGTCCCGTCCGTTACTAGTGGGATGTTGTTATGTACTAAGATAGCTACTCCCCTTTTTTTCATCGCTGCTGAGGCCAAAAAGCTCGTTCTAAAGTTCTTATCGAAAAACTTTGGGTAGCTGTCCCTGGAGAAATGTGTATCCTGCAGGAATAATATCTCTGCGCCTTTACGTCGATAGTCTTTAAACGCCAGTTTCCTTTTTGTTTGACTGTTGAAACCCTTTACATTGTGTGAGATAAACACTATGTCATTTCTCATTTTTAGTCCTGTGTATTCTGGTCATAGCTGTTCGGATGATGACTTGGCTGACTTCCCCTTTGGTGGAGTCCCGATAGTGCCGGCTCTTCTTCTCCGTCTGCGAGGTGGTAGATGGCTGGGCGGGGGGAAGGGGGGGGGGGGCGGGGGGGTTAAACACGGAGGGTAGAAAACAGAAGGGAACAATAACACATTAATATAATCAACAATTAACTTCGGCACTCGACGCCAGGTCACACCCTCCCTGGCCTCAAATCCCACGCCTCGGTGCCCTCCCCACTCATGGTGATTTTCCGGTGTCCCTTTGCTGCCCTTTCACCACGACCTCCCGAGTGGTGGCCCCGAGGACTTTGCCAGGAATCTGAAGAGCCCCTCTCTCCATACCCAGCGTTCGGCCCCTACGAACTCCCGAGTAGGCTCATAACCCCCAACTCCTGCACCTCTCATAGCTACTTTTTACTCAAAACCTTCTCAAACCTTGTATTAACCGTTTATTACCCTTTTCATGTTGTCTGCACTTCTTCTAGATGCCTTCTCGTCCCAAGCCCTGACAGTCTCGACTGATGTCATCTGTCCCCACCGACAGGCACACCTGTTCTAGCGTCCCCGCTGGCCCGCCTGAATCCTCCTCTCTACTACTATCTTTCTTACCAACCTCCTTATCCTCTCCTCTATGTACTCCCGTTCCTTCACTCCCTCAATATCCTTCTCCTAATCTCCATATCTCCCCATGCTACCTCCACCTTTTCTCTAACCTCCCTTTCCTTCTCCTTGCCCTCCTCCTCCCCCCCTATTCACCTCCTCCCCCCCTATTCACCTCCTCCCCCCTATTCACCTCCTCCCCCCTTCACCTCCTCCCCCACTTCACCTCCTCCCCCCCTTCACCTCCTCCCCCCCTTCACCTCCTCCCCTTACATCTCGCTCTCACCCTGTTACCTACCCCCTCCTTTCTATCAGACCCCCTTCCTCTCTCTTCCTACCCCTCTTCTGCACTACTCTGTTGTCCCCGCTTCTCCCCCTCCTTCCAAACACCTCACTCTCTTCTGAATTGTCCCCAATCCTACCCTTCCCCTAGCTGGCTTTTCACCTCCTCTGCTGCGCTGCCCGCCCCCCATCCGGTCCAGCCCACCCCCCAAACGGTCCAGCCCGCCCCCCATCCGGTCCAGCCCGCCCCCCATGCGGTCCAGCCCGCCACGTCTCCTGTGGCTCTGCCCCCATTCCACACCTTACCCTGTGTCTCCCCTTCCCCCCTGTCCGCTCTGCGGCTCCCTCCCCCTTCCGGAGTCGTCGCCGCGTCTTAATGACATCCGCCGCTCTCACTTCCGGTTCCCGTGCCACCTCCAAGATGGTGCCCGGGAACCGGACCCTCGGCGATGATGCATTTCCGCCCGCCGCCATCTTGGAATCTTCTGCGTGCCAAAACGGACGTTCGCGCCCTCTCTCCCTTTTCCTGCCTTTTCTGCTCCTACGTGTCAGCTTGGTTTTCTGTTTGCTCCCATGTCGCCACCATCTTCTGCCGCCATCTTCTGCCGCCATCTGCCGCCGCCGACCGGGCCTGCGGACCCAGGGCCGCCACAGGTTGCTTTACAGGGGTTTTCTTCCGCCCCCCCTGCCTTTCACGCCCCCCCTCCCTGCCTCCGGGCAACGCAGGGTATATAAGCTAGTACATATATACAAATACCCCCCACCCCCAAATACATATAAAAAATACCCCCACATCCCCAATACATAAAAAATACCCCCACCTCCGCAATAAATATAAAATATACCCCCACCTCCCCAATACATAAAATATATTCCCATCATCATGATCTCATCTCCCCAGGCTGGCCCCATCACAAACTTATCTCCTCCCCTCCCCCATCATCTCACCCTGGCTCCCTATCATATCTCACTCCCCCCCCCCCCACCATCTCACCTTGGCTCCCTATCATATCTCACTCCCCCCCCACATCATCTCACCCTGGCTCCCTATCATATCTCACTCCCCCCCCCACCATCTCACCCTGGCTCCCTATCATATCTCACTCCCCCCCATTATCTCACCCTGGCTCCCCATACCCCCCCCCCCATCATCTCACCCTGACTCCCCATATCCCCCCCCCCCACATTCCTTACCTTATTTCCTGCAGGATGCAGACATCACAGGACCTGTCTCTGGGCTGCCGGGGTGTGGGCTCTGCCCCCGTGCTGTCCTCCGATTTGATGTCTTCTCCTCCAGTCAGGACATGACTCACAAGTTTTCTCCTCCAGTCTCAGCACAGGCTGCCTTCCAGCCGCCCTCGCCGCTGCCCGCCACCCGCCGCCCGCGCGCTGCCAGCCTTCCGCAAGTTATAATGGTAATACCGGACACATAGGTGTCCGGTATTACCTCCAATTTTATACCGGACAGGCATCGGAATTACCGGCCTGTCCGGGTGAAAACCGGACACCTGGCAACCCTATGTCTCACTCTTTAGAGTCTCTAACTTGCGGTCCCAGACCACAGGCCACACGTCACTGCAGGGCATCTTTGCTGTGTCCCTGACACTATTGGGCTAGTTGCGAAATGTCCCTATCTGAGGGGCCTTTCCCTAATGCACCCACAAGCTGATGGTGAGTCGAGGCCTAGCTGGGGCCTGAAGGGGAACTTTAGGCCTAGTCTCAGGGCCAGTGGCACCTGAGACACTACCTCACCCTTCTCTGTCCAGCTCCCGACTGAAGCGTGGTGCCAGGCGTGCCAAATGTATCTCTTTCTGTGCAGGGGATTCTGGCAGCCCTATTGACTGTTTGCGCCCATGTGCCTGCAGCCCCAGTGGCTGCTGGGAACTGTAGTTCCCTTTGCAGATCCTCTCTGTAATGGCCGCAGCTTGTGCTGCCATTGCACAGAACTCCTATCTCGCATGCGCGGCAAATACAAGATGGCAGCGCCCTTACCGGCGTCCCGCTGCGGAGCTTCGCGACTGGATCACCAGCCTGCCTACTGCAGCGCTCCCTACAACTGTGCCGGGTCCGCCTGCCACTCTGGCGGCATCTCCCTGCACGTGTCCCAGCTACAGGTAAGGGGACCAGAGGGGGACCTGGCTACATCTGTGTCCCATGTTGTTCAATCTGGTAAAGCGAGTAAACTTAACGTGATTTGAAACGGCGCTAAACACACCCAATCTCCCTACTGTAGCCTCTCCGGTGTATATATGGTCCCTATCAGTACTGTTCAGACTGTATTAGATATCTTGGTCTTTTAGATGTAACCTTTAGAGTTAATTTATTAGCAGATTGTGTTTTTATCTGTGTTTTTTACTTACGGTTTTTACTTATGTTGGAACTAATCATCCTTTTATCTCTTTCTCTCTCCCGTTTATTACGAGTTGCATGAATAAGTTCTTTCTATATTTTTTTAACATTACATATTTTTTTAACATTGTATATTTTTTAACATTGTATTTTATTAAACAGTTGTATTGTTGCGCCGCTTTGACCACTGAGTTGTGTACCGTATAATTACGGAGAACCGGTGTGTATATTAAATTGATTAATTGATTAAATTAATTATATACCCTATATATACTGATATGAACCCATTAGGGGTATTATTCATGCTCCTGAGGAAGCTGTCATTGACAGCGAAACGCGTAGAGCCATTCACAGTTGCTGCAGCTGCCCTTGAACTGAAGGCTCCCGAGTTGCCGTGTTCCCTCACTGCCCGTCTCCAAAGCTCCTCGACCGGACGTCTTCACTCCTACAACGGACGTGACGTCAGACGCCATCTACCATCCGGTCCGACGCGAGTCACGGAGAAGAGTAGCAGTTAGCTGTTCCACACGGGTCCGGCACTCCACTGCCTCAAGTAAAACCTTACGTGTACATGAATTATGTACTTATTGTGAGTACGATTCCTATCATTATTGTTGTTTTTAACCATAAATTTTATTGCGATCTGTACCAAGGTCTGCCCTTGTTTTGCATGACACTCATCCTACAATACCTCCTGTCGGAGAACTGATCTGATCACATTCCCTGCTGAAAACTACTGATATTACGGAATATCCTGACCCACTTCTACCGGTTGTGTAGACAAATGCGGTTTTTATTCTGACCTGCTGTAAGTAGGCACTGCTACAGAGCCAAGTCTTCTTGCTATCCAGATTGTGTTGATTTACTGCACTATTATATGTTTCTTATCTTTTTGGTGTATCCCTGATATCTTCGCTCCCTTCCCACCCTGGACAAGCTATCTGGTAAAGCACCATTGAAAGAGGAAAACGCCCTCAACATCTTCAGGTTGCAAAGTTTACAGACATTTCCAAGTTACCACTGAAAAAAGAATTTCGAAATACGTCTGATCTAATTTTGCCTTTAAAATGACTTCAATTTAGTGCTTACCTTCAGTATTAATCCTGGACCCAGCCACATACACACCTGCTCTCGCCCACACCTCCCTGCCTCCTCCTTCCCTGCTAATAGTGTTAACCCATCTGATTTAATGCCCACCAACCTTAAAACTAACCACCCAAGGGGCGTGGCCAACACACCACAGGAGAAAGACGTGCAGCAGTAGAGCTCCGTCCCAAAGGACTAGATAAGGGGGAAAAAGTGAAGAAAATAAATTAATATAAACCTCCACAAAAAAACAAATTTGCTAGGGGAAGACCCCCTCTTTGATCGGTGGGACCCGGTTTCTCACAAATTAGAGCTGAAATCTAATAAACAGAGATTAAAGAAATCAGGCCCCGATAGAAGCCTGCTGCTGACGAGAGGTAGTGGAGAAGGGCTCGGCGGAGAGAGTGAGTGGATCCTGTCCCCCCCCTGTACTTTCCCGCCGGTGCATACTGCCTGCAGAGCCGCCAGACCCAGCGGCAAATAAATAAATAAATTTATAACGGGGAGCGTCTGGGATTCCACGGCTGCCGGAGGCTCATCTCCCTCATCTCCCTCTGCGCCCGACACTAAGATGGCCGCCGGAGCCGCGCGGGACTTCTGAGGTTCGGCGGTTCAGGAGAAAGGGCTGACGACCGGGAGAGCCGAAAAAGTGCCCAGCGAGCAAGAGAGACTCACCTGCACCTCGAGAGGCCCCGTGACGGCAAAACAAGTGAGCGACAAGTGCTAAGGAGAACCGGAGCCTCAGTGTCCCTACAGCTAAAATTCCCAAAATGGCCGCCGGACGAAATTAAAGGAGCCCTGCACTCAGTGGCACTCAGCCTGATAAATAAAGCCTAAAAAAAAAGTACACAAGCACACAAACACATAAAATAAAACCAACAGACCCACCTAAGAGCAATACCAATACCGGCCAAGCGTTAAGGTACCTGTGGGTGCCGCCCCCCCTCCCTCCCGTCAAATGTCCACAGCAAACAGACATGAAACCCCAAAGCAAAGAATTAAAAAATACAATATAGGAGGACTTCCGGTGACGATACCGCACATGGATACATAGATGGAGAACTCCCGACCCCCTGAAAGTCTAATATAACATAATAGAGGTTACTGGACCCCAAAACGCTCCCGAAATAGAAGTAAATAGAAGGAGAAGACACCCGATATGGCTAATCGCTCGAAGAAACAGGCGCAGCAAAGCGTCTCTAGCTACTTCCCGACAAGTCAGAGGCCCGCAGGGAGCTGCGGCCTACTCCAAGATGGAGACGCATCAAACTCGCGAGAAGGGCCTAGCGGTGCGACCGACAATGAAGGTGTGAGTAGGGAAATAAACAAGGGATACCTCGAAGACCTGTTCACCAGGATGAGACAAGGCTTCCAAGACGATCTCTCTAAAGCAGTGCATACCCTGCAGGCTGACATGAATCGCCTCTCACAGCGCACAGACACTATTAAAAATAAAGTGGACAGTCTGGAACATGCCCAATCATCTGTAGAAGATGAAATTAACAGAATGCAGTTCGAAGTACGGGCACTCAATGAACAAGCGGAAGAACAGGAGAACCGCGACCGCAGACAAAACGTTCGGATCAGATATATCCCAGAGACGGTTGACACGGACCTGCTTCGCCCATATCTGCTAGATCTGTTTAAGGATTTGGTCCCAGGCCTCACTCTCGACAAGATGGAGATGGACCGTGCCCACAGAGCTTTGGGGCCAAAGTCTGCGGATCCCAGAAGAACAAGAGATGTCATAGTTAAACTGCACAACTACCTGACAAAGGAGGCGATCCTCAAGGCCAGCAGGAAGAGGGGCACAGTGCAGTTTCAGAACACTAAACTTGAAATATACAGTGACCTCTCAAAAAAAACCATTGACAGACGGAGAGAGCTAAAGCCTTTGACTCAAAAACTAAAGGACAACCACGTAAAATACCGCTGGGGTTTTCCCTTTAAAATCGTGGTAAATAAGGGAGGCAAATTCCGTACGCTCTCCTATCCTGAGGACTGCACGCGGTTCCTATGAGGCCTGGGTCTGACACAAGCTGGAGAAGAGGACGACACTGGGGATGCGGAGGATACAGAGCGCCAACACCAGCAGCCGAGACCACAGCGAGCATCACAAAGGATCGCCACACAGAGGGCCCCAGCAGAGGAGGAGTAGGGGATCCCCCCCGCTCGTCTCACCCACAGTACGCATAAGAGGAGCACTTGCCTGGCCTGCTGACATGCGGAGTTCCAGGAGGATGCAGTTAACTTGTTATACATTTCCTTGTTAATGTATTTGCCTTTTAACTAGGTCCAGTTGACCACATGACTAACCACAGGGGGTTCCGGGTGTATCCAGATGGGTCCACGGACGGGACGTCCCGAGAGGTTCTCAAGGGGCACTATGCCCTACCCCCCCCATCCTTAGAGTGATGGGGGTACCCATGACGGGGCGTACATATCGCCCACTCATTCTCTTTTTCTTTTTCTTCTTCTCTATCTCCCCCCCATTCTTCCCTACCTACCTCCCCCAGCCCACGCTAAACAGAGACAAAACCCAGCTGAGCCGAACGGAAAGTCCAGACACTGAGATTACACAAAGCAACTACGCAGATCACAAGAGGAGCTCTGAAGGCAGGTCCCCCCTCCATCGTAGGAAAATGGAGGGAAAGGTAAGACGCACTACACACGCCAAAACCATAAATGGCTCTTAAAACGACACTTCCCCCCCTTCCACCCCTCCCACCCTTCTTTTTCTTCTTTTCTACGTTCTTCTCTTTCCTTTGTTAGGCCCATGAGAGACGCCTACGGAAGCGGCTGCTTCCCTAACACAACCGGAAATAGGAAGACAGACCACACTTATTCAAAAACAGTGTTATAGCAACTATTTTATTTCAGTAATGATGACGAACTGTTAATGCCCTTTGTTGTATGGACAAGTGACACTGTTAAAACATCACATGTATTCCAAGACTATATATTTGTTATGTCTCTCTAAAACAATAAAAAAATTGAAACAAAAAAAACTAACCACCCAAAAGACACATCGCAATAGTCTGCCCTCGTGGCTAGTGTCCCACACTCACAATCGTTCCCACCAACCATTGTGGCCAAGCACTGCCATCTACAGCACTTACTCCCTCACCTGCTGTCTCTGTAAGTCTCCCAACATACCACTTAGATTGTAAGCTCTCCGGGGCAGGGATTTCCTTTCCTATGGCCTGACTTTGCTGCACTTATTGTATTGTTATAATTCCCTGTATTGTATAGTCTTCGTAAAGTGCAGAGGCACTGTTGGCGCTACAGAAATAAAGATATACATACATACGCACATACATGCATTAAACATCACAGTGATTCAGTCAATATGGTCCTAAATGGGACTGTGCCTTTAAATGAAGATATCAGACAATCAGGATAATGATTTCAAGGTTACTTCACTGAAAGGTTCCCTTTCTGTTAGCCTCTGAATTGCTCCCGTTTGTTTGATCCTTGTTTTATTGCCTTGTCTGAGAGGAGGATATCCAAGATAGTGCCTTAGTCTCACTCCCCACCTCCTGCAAAATGACTGAACAGCTTGGGTTTAATATCTCCTGGCTTTAAAGAAAGGCTGCAGCACCCAAGGGATACTGCAAGGAATAGGAGGAGGGGGCTTCTGCTTCGGGATGCACAGCAGATCTTGGGAGCTCAGCACGTATATGGCAGGGGTCAGGAAAAGGGGCCTCCGCCTCCCCAGACCTTCAGAATGTGCTACACTGGCCATCACACGGGCTCCCTGAATCCTGGGGGTGGTAACAGTCACAGCACCCCCTAACCTGCAATACATTGTCAGAACGGTAACAGTGAATCGGGACTGGGGGACACATGAAG
This sequence comes from Ascaphus truei, assembly GCF_040206685.1. NCBI lineage: Eukaryota > Metazoa > Chordata > Amphibia > Anura > Ascaphidae > Ascaphus > Ascaphus truei. Next base: position 8,563,567 of record NC_134491.1, read on the forward strand.
AAGAAAAATGGTATAAATCCTGGTTTATTGTTTCTGTTCTTCCTGTTTCAAATATAAATTGATTGAGTCCAGTCATTTGCCTGCAATTTCGCAAATATATATATACTATTATAGAATATTTATACGATATGATATTATATAATACTATAATACTATATAATATTTATACAAAAATACATACATATTTTTTCAAGGTATGTAAATATGTTATGTTTATATGTGTATGTGTGTATGCATATCTTTAATTATGTAGCACCATCCAGGTACACGGCGCTTTACAATACACGTGACATAATATTAGAACACAATAGAAATAAGCGCTTCAGACATAAAATAAGAGGAAAAGGAGTCCCTGCCCTGAAGAGCTTACAGTCTAAGTGCAAGAGAAGGAGCGGCTCAAGGAGTAACGACACTGACTGTAAACAATGACACTGAGTTTGAAGCAGGGGAGCCTGATTCAATCCCCGGTGTCAGCTCCTTGTGACCTTGGGCAAGTCACTTTATCTCCCTGTGCCTCAGGCACTGAAAATATAGATTGTAAGCTCCACGGGGCAGGGACTGTGTGTGTAACATTGCTATGTGCTGCGTACCACGCGCTATACTGGCATTGCAAAGCACTCTGAGTCCCATTGGGAGAAAGGTGCTATATGAAATAAAGTTAGTATTAAATACTGATATTATATACACAGAAAATATTCATATACATAAGTAGCAATATCTGCAGAAGAAGAAACCCCTGTATTTATTTTTCTAATAAAAGCCAATATTAACTTTAATGAATAACCGTACCCAATAGCTTGGAGACAAACAGTATGTTGCTATGCAACGTTCCCAGTGTGACCTGCAAAACCCCCATGTAAAATCGCTTTATTTAAGCCTGGACATTATCATCATGGTGTCAAGGTATATACAGTATACATGATCTAAACATATACACAGCTAAAACGTGGCATGCAAACAGTACTGTGGCCTAATTATTTAAATAAGCTATATACTGTGACCTAATTATTTAAATAAGCTATATACTCTGACCTATGTAACGGTTCGACCCCTACCCAATCTCAGATGGGCCCCTAGGTGTGGAAACTGCCCCCAGTTACATGTCAGTGTCGTGTGGTGCACCTGCTGGCTCACAGGACTCCTGAGTCTCCCGCTCGTTGGTAGTGGGGATTTCACCATGACAGACGTGTGAGGTAGTGCTGAGTTCTACTCACAGTTGGTACAGCGCCTCCATCCCTTCCAGATCCCCACGATAGCAGGGAGGAGTCTCTGGAAGAGAACTCCGGGGTGCATCTTCTTCCTGATTAACTCCAGTCACAGGCAAGAAGGGTCTTTGAATCAAGGGCATCTTTATTGTCATCTTGCATGGCAGACTGCCCATCATAGCGGCCAGTACTTAGCCACACATCAAATAGCTGCATACCTCAAGGAAGTTCCCTCCTGACTCTGTAATAGAGACAGGGATATTTCTGCCACCTCTCCCCTAAGGGACACTACCAGCTGTGCCAGAGCCCTGGACACAGTGTGGGGTCAGCTTGTCACTCTGTCACTACTGACACTTGAACTTCACAGACTTGATTCCAGACAGAGCAGACTTGAACTACTAACTTTAGGAAGTGATGCGTAATATATAGCTTCCAGAAGACCCACCCCAGAGTCACTAATAGTGAACACAGAGCATGCGGTCACTTCCTTTGCTACACCTTACACATCACAAGGGTTGAGGGCAAACCTCCATGATGACTTCTGGCAAACCTGCCCTCTTAACAGGAATTACTGCCCAGAATGAGAGAGGTATGTAAACCCAAAATTACACAGGGCTACACCTAATTATTTAAATAAGCTATATACTTCTATGTTAAAGTTCTTCTTAGGGATCAGAATTTATCTTTGATAATTTACTCTTGTGAGTATAACTATCATCAATATGGTCCATGTTAGCGTCTCTCACTTTGTAGTCTTGTTCAATCAATGTGCATTACATTGTGTACAGGCCTGCGTACATATTTAGAACAATATAAGAATACTATGTATGTATATTTTTATGTACACATATACTATGTTGTTTACAGAACAGACAGTTGAATATCAATGTACAGGAAAAGGCAAAAATGTCTAACTCAATAAATAATGCTAAAAATTCACACAATATACAATACACTTTGGGGTGTGTGAGCTCTATATAATGAGGTAGGTGAGCACTGACACAGCTGAGTAAAATAATGTGCATTTTTTTTACTGTCTGAAACACGACATATTTATGAAGTGTATTTCTATTCTGTGTCCCCGAAACAGATTAACGCCAGCTTTAAGGTGACGGCAAAAACCAACGCAGAAAACCATCAGGAAAAGTAACGCAAGCCGCACATTCCTTCATACATCGACCGGCGCCGATATGCAAATGTAACTCCGCCCTAACTCCTCCCACATGCTCCATCAATCCCTCATCTGGTCGCAGACAAACCCGGAAATGACTCAACAAAGATGAATACATAGACGCTGCCTGGCGCCGGTATATTTCAGTGCAACAAAATAATGACTGCAACAACATGTTGGTTTGATACGTAGAACCCCACATATTAAGGCAAATGTGGAGCAATTCTGGGTCAAAAACACTGCCCATACTGTATGTATCAAAGAAAAAACTCTGCGATATATACAGTGCAGCTATATTGCCCCAGAATTGCCCCCCTTTTGCCTTGATACATATGCCCCACTGTTTTTGTTAGAGGCTAGGTAAGGAAGCATACGTAACTGAGGTAAGAATATTGCCATCATTCCAGAGTTTCAGTGATTGGTGCGGAATAATGAGACATTATTTTTACTTTTTAATTTATTTTCAAAATTAATTTTTCTAAAGTGTATCCTAGAAATGTTGGTAAACTTTGTAACCTGGAGATTTGGGGGGTGTGCGCTTTCCTGCCTTCCTGGTGCTTTACCTGCAGTTGTCCCCAGGTCCAGTCCTCGAGAACCTCCAATGGGTCAGGTTTGAAAGAAATCCCATCTTCAGCACAGGTGGCTGTGCTGAAACAGGGATCTCCTTAAAACCTGGCCTGTTGCAGGTTCTTGAGGACTGGAGTTGGAAACCGGTGTCCTAGCTCAGGGGTGCGCAAACTTGGGGGTGCAGGATTTTTCAGGGGGAGGGGGGGGGCACGACGGTTACAGAAGCCCCTCGCTCTTCCCCCAAGGCATTTTTAAATGGGGGATCGCTTGAGTCCTCTGAAACGTGCCTTACCTTGTCTTCGGTGACGCGTCACCATGGCAACGCGGCAGCAAATGACGCCAAAGACAAGGTAAGGAGGGGGGAGAGACCAGGCAGGGGGGTACAGCGGGGAAAGTTTGCGCTCCTCTGTCCTAGCTGATGGAAAAAGAAGATTTAGTAGAGTTCCTATTGTAAAACGAAAAGTAAAGGAAAAATGTAAAATGTACAAAAAGGCTTTAGACATTCAGTGGTGGTTTCGTAGGAAAAAGCCGCCAAAGCTTAGTGCCCCCAAAAATTAATTTATAGCTAAATTACTACGAATAATTGACTTTAATGGCAAAATTGACAACTGTTTCTGTATTGATGTGCGATGTTCCTCTTACTCATCGGTTGGAAATTGGCCAGGACAATGGAGGTAAATATTTCTGACCTGAGCTCTCCTCTCCGACTTCAGACAAACACAGTATTTTTTGGAGAGGAATGTTATTTATTGAAGACTTGGGAGAATAACCGGGTTACTAATTGAATTGCGACAGTGGCAATTGGGGCCCTGTAGACTTCAATGCAAGTTTCCATGCAATAGTGCTGCGATCGGCCCTACCGAAGTGTAATGGATAATCACCATATTCTTCTCTGAATCTCAAACAAACAGTGCACATCTCCAGAAAGTTCCTAAATTGGCATTATGGCATGAAATTCCCATTAAAAGACTCAATTTGATCTCATGTAGTGTCCCTTTGTATCATTGGATTATTTGCATCAATTTGGCTACGCTTGGGTCAATAACTGCTGCAGTTGTCCTTTTCTCTTTGTGTTGATGAAAAACGCCAGGGCTGAGGTGGTGTTAACCTCTGCGCCTCAGAGATCAGATGTGAGATACTCAAATAAAGAAGGCCCCACATCTCCCACCAGCTCAGACCGACTTAGGAGAGAATTTTTGGCCAGAAAATTGTGTCATCTTGATGCATAATCCCGAGAGTTTAAAGCAGGAGTGGACAGCTGCAATCCTCAAGTACCACCAACAGGTCAGGGGTTCAGGATATCTCTACTTCAGCACAGGTGGCTTAATCAGTCTTCGACTGAGCCACTGATTGAGCCACCTGTGCTGAATCAGGGATATCCTGAACCCCTGAGGATTGGAGTTGGCCACCTTTGGCTTAGAGAATGACCCAATTGTACATACAATAATCAGACCGCATATGATCTCAAAGCAAAGAGTTGAAAAAATGCCCCGCGCGGCTGAGCCCGCAGGCGGCGAAAGGGGGAAGGATATGTTACTGGGAAGGGGCGGGTAGAAAATGGAAAAGAAAGTGGAAGGATAGAAGATAAAGCAAAATCAATGAATGGATGAGGGGAAGAAGGTATTCAGAGGGGTACACAAGCAGAGTTGGGATAGTGAGAGTGGAACAAGTGGAGATATTAAATAACCCCTTCAGTGCAGCGGAATTCCTTTTAGCTCTAAAGGCGTTGAAGGTCCCATGGGTGGGGAGCAGGGGGTAGGCCCCTGGTTTCCGCGATACATACTGGGAAAGTTAGCGCCGGTGCTTCCGCATATATATATAAATATCCCTAGTCATGCAGGGGCAATAGGAAAATGCGACGAATGATGTTGCGGCTTCCTATTGGCCAGCATAATGAGTCCCCTGGAGGAAACGTTACCTGCGCTAATTTTCCCAGTATATACATCGGGAATGCTGAAATTAAAGCAAATCAGCTGAGGAAACCCCATGCTGCCCACCTATGTGATTACCATTAGACTGTAAGCTCTTCGGAGCAGGGACTTCTTTTCCTCAATGTTACTTTTATGCCTGAAGCGCGTCTTCCCACTATGTGTTATTTATATTATTTGTTATTTATATGATTACCACGTGTATTACTGCTGTGAAGCGCTATGTACATTAATAGCGCTGTATAAATAAAGACAGACATACATAGGAAAGAATTGGGCAGGAAAACTGCCCCTTTAATAGAGGAGTAAAAAAAAAAGGAGATGGAAAATGGAAAAATAAGCTGGAGAAGAAAAAAAATAGATAATGATGGAAGGGAAGAAAAGGGGAGAAAATAAAGAAAGTGAGAGAGAGAAAGAGATAGAAATGAGACAAATAGATGGAGAACTGGCCAAAGTATCAATGACAAGGGGGAGTGGATTAGCAAGAAAAGGCATGAAAGATTTGGTGTCGTTATAGCAACCCCCTCCCATAGCCCCTTTCAGCCCGGCTGCAGGAACAAGACTTTAATTAAAGTGCAGAACAGGGGGTTTTGTATTCAGCTCCCCAGCCACTGGGTTTGAAAATGGTTAATCAGGTTCCTATTCCCTTTGATGCTGAGAGAAGCATTTGGACACAATGTGGGGATTTCCACACCAAGAATAGTCCAAGTTACCTCTCAATCAAATGTAGCATGAAATCCCTGGCGTGCATTCCTTGTCTCGGCAGCAGGGGATAGGACAGCACACCCTATTAGCACTAATAATTACTAATGGTTAATTAATGACAGCGCAGCAGAAGCTGTCTGCATGCTGCTTCTACCCTAGAGACTCTAGATCAGGGGTAGCCAACTCCAGCCCGCAAGAGCTACGAACAGGTCAGGTTTTCAGGATATCCCTGCTTCAGCTCAGGTGTCTCAAACCTTGGCTCAGTCCAAGACTGAGCCACTGATTGAGCCACCTGTGCTGAAGCAGGGACTGATTGAGCCACCTGTGCTGAAGAAGGTATATCCTGAAAACCTGACCTGTTGGTAGCTCATGAGGACCGGAGCTTGCTCCCCTGCCCTAGATGTATCTGCAGATGGAAATCCATCTCTTTTTATGACCTGCTCATTGAAAAATCAGGTTAGCCTGTGAAGTACAGTAGTATCTCAAATCTGAGTTTCATCTGATGGGTTTTTACCGTGAAGGTATGCAGCTATGTAATGAAAATCAAGACTATACATGTTCAGTATAAATAAAAAGCAATAAACGTACAAAAACTGTAAAAACTACAAAATAAATAAATGACACATTATTCAAGTGGCATTCCCCCTGAACTCTTGGTAAAAAGCGGCTTTTTTTGCCCAAAACATTGAGTCTCTTTTTGCTTGGGCGTCAGCCTGGTCTATCTTTGTATATTGTTACTTTCTTTTTTTTGTATTGTTTGTTATCTTTTTATATGTACTGTATGTATGATTTTTTTTGCAGTAAAACGATTAGCTTGTTTTGGTCCAATTTAAATCATATGATAACTTAATTGGTTGTGTATTTTTTCTCGACACGTATCCCTTCCTATTTCTGTAATGTACCTATGTAATACATACTGAACAGTTTCTCTTTGTAATTCGGCATATATTGCAACTCTTTTGCATTGGGACTGTATGCTAAAAGTATTAAAGTAAAATACTGTACATGCTAAAAAAATGGAAATGGGGCTTCTAAAATAAAATAGCGGCTGATAAAACACAGATATAGTGCTCATGTTAACCGACCATCCCTATTTATGGGACTCCTTGCATTTTAGCAGAAAAATGTACAATTTTTCTGCTGTCTCCCTGACAATTATTCCCTCGTCCCAATTCAAATCAGTGAAGGTTTCAGCGGCGATCTCCTGCATTTCCATCCCGGGCCTCCCGGAAAGAAACGTGGAACTATTCTCCCAGCATGGTAGTGGTAATACAATCCCCCTAGATCTGAGGTGCCCAACTAAAGTCCTCAAGGGCCACCAACAGCCCAGGTATTAGGGATATCCCTGCTTCAGCGCTGGTGGCTCAAACACTGGCTCAGTCATTCTGACTGAGCCACCTGTGCTGAAGCAGGGATATCTTTAAAACCTGACTTGTTGGTGGCCCTTGAGGACTGGAGTTGGCCACCCCTGCCCTAGTGCCATCACGCTTCAAACAGTTGTTGGTTCAATGGTGGCTCTAGGTGTTTACGGAGCCCAAGGCAAAATATTAAAAGAGCTGACCGTGATAGTCACAGGCACACTCGGTGGTGTAGTAAGTAGTGATGCTGTCGCAAGTCTTCTCCTCTCCAATGAGATGAGTGTGGAGATGATGCTGTGGGCCCTCTGTGATCAGGTGTGTATGTGGTAGATGGTGCTGCCCGCAGGCCCACTTTTCTGCCTGGTCACAGCAGGACACAGAATTTGTTGGGCTCCAGACACAGACACAGGTACCTAAGAAGCTGCCTATGCCTCGAGCTGCCCTGTGGGCCTTCTGGTAGCGAAAGCGGTATTAGCTTTTCAGATGTAGAGTTTAACTCAGGGGTGGGCACTCTAGTCCTCAAGGGCCACCAGCAGGCCAGGTTTTAAGAATAGTCTTGCTTCAGTACAGGTAGCTCAATCAGTGACTGAGTCTCTGACTGAGCTACTGATTGAGCCACCTGTGCTGAAGCAAGAATATCCTGGAAACCTGACCTATTGGTGAGGCTTGAGGACTGGAGTTGCCCACCCCTGGTTTAACTGCAGAAAACAATCAAATATCTTAAATTGTACCTGTGACCAGGTCTCCCCTTTGGGCTTCTCCCTCGGCCCCCTTAGTCCCTCTCCCTTACCTCCGCGAGTGGTGCGGGTGCTGCCGGAGGCTGCGGTTAGACCGCCGTAGGCAAGGAGGTGCAGGGAAGTTGAGGCTTGGGCGACTGAGGTCCGCAGCGGCTCCCGTGCAGGGCGCTCCCATGATGTAGGTGCTCGCGCATGCGCAGCAAGTTTCGCGCATGCACGGCCCATAGGAGATAGGCAGCCATAATCAGAAGGCTTGTGCATGTGCAGTAGCATCTATAGTGGCGGACATTACAGAGAAAGGATCTGCTCAGGGACTACAAGTCTCATGAGCCTTAGGGGGCTGATACCAAGTGGCCCACAGCAGCCAATAGGGCTGCCAGAATCCCCTGCAAAAAGATAGATACTTTTGGCGCGTCTGAGACCACACCAGTCGGAGCTGGTACAAGGAAAGGGTAGGGTGTGTGTGCAGGGTGTCTGTTGTCCCTGCACTAGGCCAGCAACCCCAATAGGCCCCAGCTAGGCCCCAACTCCCCTAAGCTTGTGGTTTCTGCAGGGACAGTCCCAATAAATAGGGACACTGCCCCTGTAGTGCCAAGTGTGAGGGACACCGCCAGGACGTGGCGGCGACCTGCCAATATGGTGGACTGGGACCAGATCACCCCACAGATAAGAGACTCTTTTCATGGTGGGACACTCCAGCTGGACACTACCCCATGTGGAGGCGGACTCATCGCTGTCGGCCCCTTTATCTTCAGTCAGTGCTACTGGGTGCTGGAGTACCCGGCAGGTATCACACCTACACCTACAAGTGCACCAACTTTAACACGGGTTGTGGGCAGTGCTGTCACACACATTGGATGGGTTGACTCTTGTTGACACCAGGGTGGTTGGGTGCCCAGGGGCACCTCAGTACTTTAGGAGGATATCTCATCTGAGTGTGGACACTGTGTTTAAGGGCACTGTAGGGTTACGGCCGGGCGTGGCCTATTTGGTGTGGGTGTTATATTGTTATTCCTTTTTCATATGCATGCAGTAAACTGTTATCTTTATCAGTGTGTGTATTATTGCATTGGGTCCTGTGACGGGGTTATCCAACATAGTAGGATCCCCCTCAGGTGGAGGCGCTGTCGCCAGACGGATCAGATACACCCCAGGCTCCCAGCAGCGGAGGTTCAGGCCTCCTGTGAGCCACAGGTAACGCACCACACACACAGAAGCCGCCATATCTCCCATAGGGTGGGGGAAACTGCGCTACATGCCATTAACTAAGGACTAGTTAGCGACTCATACCTAACCAGGGAAGAAAACTACAGTAATTCCAAAGTGATCAGATGGCCGATGTAAGACAAATGATTATTATTGGTGGCCATTATAAAGAATACCCCAAAATATTATATCTCTGAAATGAAAAATAAGAGGAGGTTTTCCTAATTTTTTGACTGATCAGTTAGAGTCTGGAAAAGTAATTGTAATTACTGTGTGTTCATTTTATTCAATAATGTGCAAAACTGTATATTATGAACCATTATGGAAATTCTTGTAGGTGAAAGATTGTACAGCATTATAGGTCCAGCCAAAGCTTTAGGGGAAACACAGGTTTGTTTTGATGCATTTTACGCTTATTTTCTCTTTGCATTCGCGTCACATGTGAGAAAGTGTTCCTTACATTCAACGCAAATATGGAGCCAGAAAAGTTTGAGATGTAAAAAAGTGACAAGGAGAGACACAGAGTTTGTCACATCTCATTGTAATCTGTGTGTCATGTAACTATTCCCTAACCCCGCCTGCCATCGCCCCCGGATCACAAACTGAGTAACATGGCTCTGAACTTGGAGCAAAGGGCCTGATACATTGAGGCAAAGAGATGCAAGATGAAAATGACATGATTTTCATCAATTTGCTCCAAATTTGCCCTGATACATCACCCCAATTTTTTTTTTATTAGTGTCAGGGAGACTTTATAGCTTACAAATACCAGTCAGGCTAAGCACTCACAGTTATTCAGAAATGTATACGCCACAAGTTTTGTCTCAGTCTTATTGATTTTTAGCATAAGCAAACTCATAGACTTAAATCTCAAATGATTCTATTCTTAGGGTTCTGGTACCTCTGTGTGGGAATAATTACGTCTTAATCCTACAATACAGTTTTTTATAGAGAGGCCTCTATGGCAAATGTGGGTCATTGGGGGAGATTCCCTAACCTAGTATTATATAGGGCAGAGAATCAAGAGCGCAAATACATCCAAGTGATATATGAAAAGAAAAATATACATATACATATAGTGCACTCTGTGTATAGAGAATAATAATAATGTGATGATATCAGTGATCCACTCACAATAGTGCAGAAAAGTGAAGGCAGTGTGGTGACCAACTCAAGGTAGGAATCTTTAGGTGGGATCTGGGCAGTATCCCTCAGAGGCAGGAGGGGGATTCAATACATAGGAAATAGAGAAGGCACAGATAGCGAAGTATGTCAATTTAATCACATAGACAAAAGGTATAGCACTTACAGAGATACTGTAGAAACAGGCAACTAGGCCACCCTGGGTCAGAGGTGATGAGGAACTGCAGCAATCCTGCCTGGTATATATACGCCTGCGGTGTCCACCCACAGCCAGCAATATGCAGATCCAGGTAAAGACAGCAGAAACAGATGGTAAAAATCCCAAATGTAAGAATCCTCAGCAAAGTCCACCAAATACTGAATTACAGTCTCTGGGTGCATCTATGTTGTCCCCAAAAGCGTTTCACTCATAAGAGCTTCATTAGTGGTTAGTTTGATCTCTAGAATTACAAGAATAACCTAGTATTACCATATTTCCTCAATTCTAAGACACACCTTTTTTACGATTTCACATGTCTGAAATCGGGGTGCGTCTGAGAATCGATGTATTAAAGTTTTTATTTTTTAAAGTGTCTACAATACTAACCCCCTCTTTTCACTTACCATGTTTCAGCAGAGGTCCCATGTCAGTGGAGGTAGAAGCGGGCAGCGACGGCAGGAGATGGTTGAAGATGGACAGAAGGCGGGAGTGCGGCGGTGGTGGCAGGACAGGTCCCAAATCTGTAGGTGAATGAAGATAAGAAGACAGTGGGCGGGTTTGCGGCGGCGACGGCAGGAGATCAGAATAGCAGGAGAGCTGAGCAGGAGCAGCGCGGCATAGGGGAACGGCTTGGGAGGGGCAACCTGTAACCGGAAGTCATGCACCGGTCAACTACCGGTGTTACAGTGTGCACCTCCCAAGCCGTTCCCCTCTGCCGCTCTGCTCCTGCTCAGCTCTCCTGATATTATGATCTCCTGCCGCCGCCGTACACCCGCCCGCTGTCTTCTTATCTTCCGCCACACTCCACATTAAAAAAGGTAATAGTTACTTATAAAAGATCTCCATGGATAATGTATTATAAACTATAGAATACAAAATAGACACATTGGGGGTTATTAATTAAACTGCAATAATTATGTTTAGGGCACTATCGCACAAAAAACCCTATTGACTTCAATGGGAGTCTCCGTGCAATAGTGCACCAATCTTACCTATTGCAGTTCGATTTAAAAAAAACCTCCATTGAGGCTATAAATGCAGCAATCAAAGTGGTTTAACCCCTTGAAAGCCAGAGGGGCTGGCAACGCATTGCAAAGCAGTCACGGGGTTTAAAGAAGTAGGGACAGTCTGAGTTGGACATTTTTTAAACATATTAAATGATGGAGCAAAGGTATTCGAACCTTACTCTAGAAAGATGTATACACGATGTATGCTACCAAAAGGCGGCAAAACATATCCAGAATGGATTCAGTTTCCTTTACAAAATGAAACTGTACATTTGAAAATAAAACGGCAGCTGGTATCACGAGCCTGGAAATAAGAAAGAAGTGATACTCCATACTACTTCGTATCATCGCACTTTGACGCCTGCATAGTATGTACCAAAGTCTCATGGCTGCAAAACAGGAGCTGAAAACTGCATTAGATTTATCAATAAACTAAATTCTATTGAAAGCAGTGTTTAATTTTTCTTTAAAACTTGATGAATCGATAAATAGTAGTCATTTAGTCTGCATCTCATTTTTCCCTTTTATAAATATAGAAACATAAAGGGGCCTTTTATTTGTATGTTAGTAAACAAGCAACACAGCATTGTGAACATGGCTTATAGTACTTGATATACATGAGTTGTGAAGATCACAAAGGTCCCGTCTTTAGATGTGTTAATTTATTTAACAGTATCTGCATCTACAGACGCTAAGTGCGGGAATCCATTTGTAAAACGTGTTTATTTGCTAGTCTCCTGGGATCTCTTTTCCTGTGTCTCTCCCCGGCTTGGTCACTTCACTCTCACATATATTAGCGGCCTGCCTTTTTTATCCCGGGAGAAGCAGATGGAACAATATGTTAGGGAGGCAGGGGAGGAATTAGCTGCACACGATTTAGTGCTGAGATACAGCAGTGGATTTTGCAGCACAGGACACCCAGGTTGTTTTGTGTGTGGGGCAGCCAGTGGGGGTGGATCTGACAAGCTTGTAACTCTGGTAATCTGTCCTTCAAAGATGGGCTCTAGTCTAATGCCTACCTCCTCCCTCTATTCAATGGGTATAGCGTGTACTACAGCACAAACTGAGGGAGGTACAAGATGAGACCCTGTCTTCTCATCACAAGCCAATGTGATCCATAATTCCAAACCGTAACCTCTTCAGTACCGGGCACAGTATCGTAGACTAAAACCACAAAGACTCACAGAGTTCCATTGACTCTTACATATTGGAAACCACTTCACCTTATTTTAAGCACCAGCGATTTTAAGAGCTCTTTATCAATCTTCCAGCTGGAAAAAAAAAAACGTTCAAACACAGAACAGATTTATCAAAAAAAAATTATTATTAGTGGAAAAAGTGCCTATGTAAATATGACAAATATAAACGTGCAACATAGAATAGTGAAAAAGTGATAGCACATATATACACAAATCACGTCTATAAATAAAATGAAATACAAGCCCTGGGTAAGATGCAGCTCTGTTGTATAGAATGTTTCCCAACATCCAGTAGGAATGGAACAGCTGAATCTCAAAGCGCAAAGACCCAGGGTATATAAAAGTCACAAACAGAAAGAAATATAGTGCAATATGCAGAGAACAAGAAAACAAACGATAAGAGAAAGAGGCCAATCTCACTCACATGGTATAGGGATGAAACAAGCATTTGTTGTAGACCCAAGGGCTTGAGGCAATCTTCAATATGTGATGTAGGAATCTCTCAAATATGCAATAAAAGATGAGAGCAGAAATAGTATAATATGGTTTATATACTGAATATGAAAGAAGTGGAAATGTACTCACGGATTGGTAAAAAAATCAATGCTTTAGATCACACACTTGATTGGCAAGAGCAGAATAATACAGCTGTTTGTGGGCGCCAACTCTCTGTTCCCTCCAATTTAACAATGGGTCGATGATAAAATCTCTATATTTGGTCAAGACCTCCTCCACACAACTTATTTGCTCTGCTACCCCGAGAAGTAGACATACACTTGATCTTGTTTTCCATACCAGTTTAGAAATCTCTGACCTAACAATAGACCACAACTCAATATTGTTCTCAATCACAGCCCCCCAAATAGGCCCTCTCCTTTGGAGGTAACCAGGTATCAACCATTGAGGGGTGTAACCCCCCAAGTCCGGTTGGAAAACCTGGATTTTTCTGACATATTAAATGCCTGCGTGGATCCCAGTGATCTTGTCCGTTACTACAACAGAGATTTGGGGCCACATTTGATACTATTGCTCCTGTACGCATAAGACCCCTCATCTCATACCACCAGTAAGTAAGAAGTTTGAGTTCCTGTCACATGAGATACTGGCAGTGGACAATAGATCATCTCAGCTTTTCCGCAACATGGAGAAGCTCTGCAAACCAGCATGTCTGCAGTCTGGTGAACCTTTTCACAGTCCCGTTGTGATGAGTTTACTCTGTTCTTCTATGATACAGTAGCCTCCATCCGGGCTTGGGTCCCAACTGTGCTATGTGTCAAGGTCCCAGGCGTTAAAATACAGGTTTTCTGGCTTTATGGAGAAGCTTTGACCATCTGTACGTAGAAAATCTTGTGCAAGCAATCCAGGGCTTGTGTCCCACTACCTGTGATTTGGACCCAGTCCCCACACGCCTTCTCTTAGGTTGTGTTGATATAATCAGCCAAGTGTTTACCAAAATAGTCCTGTGCTCTTTGCAGCTGGGGATCTTTCCCAAACCACTGAAGGAAGCAGTCATCACACCTCTTCTAAAAAGCCTTCAGTAGACCCAGATTACATGGCTAATTACAGGCCTGTAGCAAACCTTCCTTTCCTAGGCAACTTTATTGAGAAAACGGTGGCAATCCAACTGGAAATCTGACAATTAAGCCATCAAATTTATGACCCATTCCAGTCAGGATTGAGAAGACGGCATAGTACTGAAACAGCTCTCGTTCATGCACTAAATGATCTCCCGATGGTGAAAGACAGAAGTGACTGTTCGATACTCCTTGACCTCTCTGCTGCAGCATTTAATATAATGGACCATGAGATCTTAATGGAGCCCCTGAGGAATTTCTGTGGAATGGATGGCACAGTTCTCAGCTGATTCAAAGCTTTCCTCAATGGCAGGTCACAGAGAGTATCTTCA